>NW_017671674.1:95391-171545 GCF_001879085.1 Nicotiana attenuata
CTTCGTAGTAGTTTTGGTTAGGAACGGTACGGTCGTAACTTTAGTTCGTTCGTTTTAGTTTTTAGTTTGGTAGGGTAAACGAATGACCCCCCCACCCCCCCCCTTTAATTGTCCTCTTACTTGACAGTCCTATTTGTTCTTTGTTGTCGCTTAGATTTTCCCTTTTTAACACCTTAGGAGAGTCTAGAACTGCCTAAAATTAGAGGTCCTAAACACCTCCGGGACCACAAGGAAGGGACGGGTAATGCACACATAGAGTTCGTCTAATAAAACCCGCTTATATAATTGCTAAGGGGAGGTAATTGGGTAGTAAAAGGATATGGTGACCTGTGCACTAGTATCACGTGTAGTCCCTCTAGTTGAGGAAGGATTATCGGGTATTGTACAGATGTGATCCTATAGGCTAACAAACCTAGGACTTCCCCCATCTTATTTACATATGTGTGCTTAGACTGCTTATCTGTTAAATTTTCTTTATCTTATATGTGTGCTTAGACTGCTTATATGTTAAATTTCCTTTATCTTATATGTGTGCTTAGACTGCCTATTTGACTAATTCACAAAATGAGTTTGGCCGGGACCCAGCGTTGTGGACCACGAGGGGTGCCTAACACCTTCCCCTCAAGGTAATTTCAAGCCCTTACCCAATCTCTGGTAACACCAACCGATTTTATGAGTTACTTGCAATAGGTGCCCTAGCACACCTTAAATCCGTTAGGTGGCGACTCTTCAACTTCTGTATCCCTTTCCCAAAATGAAGCAAGTTGTCCCAAATGAATGTCGAAACCCGAACTTCCGCTGCAAAGATGGAAAAAAGGGGGCGCGACAGTATGGATAGCTAAAAGCAAGATTAATCTGTACCTTGAGAAATTTGCAATGATGTGAGGCACTATGCGACTCAACAATGTATTTTTGGCTGCCTGACAGAAGTTGATCTCTCTGGATTTCCCCACTAATGCCTCGTATAGCGCGTCGCCCTGTGCGGCGCGCCTGTGCAAATTTTACAGAGCTAATGTCCTATTTCAACTAGGAGAAGGTGGATTCGTCTAGGCCCGACCCTACTTGGGATAAATACATGGAAAAACGTTATTTTCTTTACTTTTGACACATATTCGACCTAAGGAGGCTAAGGGGGATTGGGAAGAACACGAGCACAAGGATTTCATCATTCCTTCCTCAATCAAGACCCGAGTTTTCATTGAATTTATGTTTTCCTATACTTCTATTATATTTGTGATGAATTACTCCATATCTATCGAGTAGTTCTCTTTAGGGTTTGATGGATTTGGCGTTTGATATTTGTTTGTGGATTATAACTCTAGTTTTATGCATTGAAGCATTTTTGGATGATTTAATCGTTGCATTTATATTCACTTGTTCATGTAATCAAGAGAGGCATAACTTGTGATATCTTTGCATTGAATTATTGGTTTAGTTCATTAATTCTTCTTCATAATCAGAAGAGGCTAGTGGAATCATTGATTAAACCTAGTTAGGAGGATAATCGAGAGAGGTTCTCCTAAAGGCCAATCCACTTCACATTCTTGCATATCTTCACAGAGCTTAAATTGGTTCATCTCATGAAGTTGAGATTTTATCGAGAGAGGAGTTTCTACTAAACAATTGAATTAATAATCAAGTGAATTTAGAGACTCACTTGAACATTATAAGTGAATTAACGAGACTTAAATCCCAGATAATTATCTTGCACCTATCCTATCAAAACTCTATCTTCTCCTTTTGATATATTTCCCTGCTTAGTCCTTGCTTTGATTGTCATTAGCCAATAGCTCTAGATTCTTAGTTAATTTTAGTATAAATCACATAATTCTCAACTGTTGATCATCTTGGATAGCAAAAAAGCTAGAAACTACGATAATACTGTTTAACTTCAATCCCTGTGGATGCGATATTATACTGTACTATATTTGATTAGCGATCATAATTTTAACTGGTGTTTTGCGCTCGCTAGTTGTATACTAGAGCATAAGCAGGTGGGTGTGGGGAATAGGTGTTTGGAGAGTAAGAGGTGTTTTCATGGTATGGATTGGACTGGTAATAGGGAATGACTGATGATACCTCTTCCTTTTTCTTCTTTCCGCTGCCTATTGAATCGGATTGGATTGCTTTCCTAGCTTCTTGCAATGCGACCACAGATTGTACCTTGCTAGACTTTATGCCTTCCTCTAAAAAGTTTCCCATTTTAACAAGTTTAGGGAACTTCTGCCCCATCATGCCCATCATTTTCTCAAAGTAGATCCCTTGCTGAGCCCTGATAAAGTACTTAGTCAACTCACTGTCATCTAGCGAAGGCTGTGCTCTAGCGACCTCTGACCTCACCGACGTTCATACTTTTGGAATGATTCTGATGGTTTCTTCTGCAAGTTTACCAGAGCGAACCTGTCAAGGGTAATTTTTGTGTTGAACCGGAAGTGATTCATGAAATATTCTGCCATATCGTACCACGCCCTCCAGTTTTGGGGATCTTGGCGAGTGTACCAAGTAAGTGACTGTCATCTAGCGGAGGTTGTGCTCTTGCGACCTCTGACCTCAACCAACGTGTATACTCTTAGAATGATTCTGACGATTTCTTCTACAAGTTTACCGGATCGAACCTGTCAGGGATAATCTCTGTGTTGAACGGAAGCGATTCGTGAAATCTTCTGCCATATCCTACCACACCCTCCAGTTTTGGGGATCTTGGCGAGTGTACCAAGCAAGTGCCTCCTCTGTCAAACTCTTTATGAACAGCTTTATCCTCAACTTCTCGTTTCTTCCCATTCCAACTAGGTTATCGCAATAGGCTCTTAAGTGTGCATGGGGATCACCTGTCCCTTGAAAGATATCAAACTTTGGAGGCTTGTACCCTATCGACACGTCCACATCAAGATAGATACACAGATCCTCATAATCTAGACTTTCGCTCCCTCGAGCGACCTGAAGGTTCTTCATTTATTGTTTCAATGCTCATAATTGTTCGGACACCAATTCTTCCTCCTTATACTTATCTTCCTTTTCCATTTTAGCATATTGATCAACTTCATAAGGCAACCTGACCGTGAAGACTAATGTGAAGGTGGGTTTTGAAATGGAATATATGGGAGGAACATATCGCTCATGTACAGCGGTATATGCCGCAGGTATGTGCTGGTTTTGGCTAGTGGTAAAGGTGACGCCATCACGAGGAGGGGTATGAACTGTATTGGCAGTAACTAGTAGGTTATGAGGTGTTTGAACATAATTTGGTACGTAAGGGGTGTGTATGGGAGGGTTTGGTGGGTTTGCAGGGATTACTGGGATATAATCTGGGTGGCAGGAACTGATGTTGGGGTATTATTTTCTGGCGTGTAGTGGAAGAAAAATGTTGGGGACTGAATCTAGAGAAGGAAATGGGGTGGTTGTGGGAGCGTCGTCACGGCCAGATGTGCCAATTGTCAATTGTGTTGTACTTCCTCCCTCAATGATTCCATCTCTTGGGCCATCCTAGCCACATGTTCTTCATTCCGCATATCATCCTTCTCTCCGATCGCCCCGGGCTATCAGCTATTACTAGAGCATATTCGATCGGGTTATCTATCGCAGACATCTTCCCTTTCGATCTCAAGTTCTATGGTGGTTCCGCCAATTTTGGGTCAAAACAAACCAACTTCTTTTGGGGAATAATAATAAAGTAATAAAAGAAAAGAAAAGAAAAGAAAAATAACAGAAGTCAATTTCGGTGTATGCATAAATATAGGCACACAGAACAGTTAGTTCACGTATTCAAGCAAGTGCATTTCCTAGCATTCGCGGGACCTGTCTTTGCCGGAGGTAGGCCTAATTCGCGAATATTTGACAATTGATTAGATTTGACACATTCAAATCCAAAGCAATTTTTGGTTTTCATTGATAGTGTTTGGATTGTAACAGACGGGAGCAAAGGTTACAACATTGTTTTCAATATTCATAAGATTACATGGGCTCAAACAAACTTACCCTTAGGGAAATGAGAAGGTTCCGGATAAAGATAGAAAGTAAAAAAAAAAGGGTGAAATCAACCAATCTTCTAATACCATCCCCGGAATCATTCCCCATACCTTCTTTTTTTTCTGGTTCTTCCTTCGGGTCTTCTTCAAATTCTTCTTCATCATCATTGAACTCGGGCTCTTCCTTTGGTTCTTCCTCTGGTTCTATCCCAGACTCAATCTTTATACATTAAAATACTCGGTCATCATCCTCGAGAAGTGGCAACATGTGATCAATTGACCCGGGGACCACTTGGCGGTGCATGGAGGTAGTCACGAGGTAGTGTGGCAAAATCTCATGATAGATTTGCAAAGCCGCCACTGCATCCTCCAGCAAGGCTATTCTTTCCCTGCTTGGTCGGGCTAGCTCATCTTCTTCATTGATCCAGACATAATATTCTAGAGTGCACCACGAATTATGACCCATTGGCATTGTGACTAGATCATTTCACTCCCCCTAAAGCCTCTTTATCCTTCGTATGGGGATTCTGCCCATTGTAATCGTCCCCATACAGTGTTGTCCTAGTCTATAGAGGTACATCATAAATCAACCCGAACTGCCTGAGAACTCATAGGGGTGAGTATGGTTGGATGCCCTCAAGTCCTATTAGCCCGATAAAATACTTCTGGGGAGTCCTTAGTATTGCCCTTGCGCGCAGCCATGGCAGCTTCCAATTGATCCATTCTCCGCTTAAATTGGTCAGCATCTCTCTCCATTCTTCCTGTCCATGTGAGGAGACCTAATGTCTCATTCTCTCACTGTGACTCTGAATCATGTTGTGCCCACAAAGTATTTAATTGTGTCCTCTCGCTGAAAGAATTGCTCTGTGGCCCATATTTGAAGCAACAGGTTGTAGGCCTTGAAGAAATTGTACCCCCGGGAACATGCCGATAGTGCTCGAAGAATTTCTGCGAACACCATAGGTACCAAAGTGGCTTTGAGGTTGCCCCGGAATGTTTCCAAAACCACAGGCATCAAATTGACATTGATCCATCCTCTTCTTTGCGAGAAAACCGGCAGGCCCCGTAGTGCCAAAAAGAAGGTTATGGGTCGGAGACTTTACCAAGTTTCGTAATCATATTGAAATTCTCTCAAGTACCATTCATAGCTTTCACGATGTCCGAGCCTGTCGAACAATTGGTCCAGGCTTACCCATCCATCTTCGATGTTCCTTAAACCCCGACTGTTTGTCAGACCCAAAGCATCGAGAAACCTGTAGCTGGGCATGGTGATCGATAGTATTGGCTTCCTCCTAGTAAATGGCAGTTCTATGAAATTGGTAACTTCTTACAACGTTGGCACCAAGTCACAATCAACAAACTTGAAAAAAAAACTTCGCACGGCCCAAGAACTCTATCAGCAAGCGGGTAAGCACCTTATCAGCTTAGATTTTTAGCAAGGAAGTCAATGCTCCTAGATGTGCCCTGATTTCGTCTCCATGCTCTCGGCGGATGTTCTTCCCCCATTGCTTTAGCTTGTGCGGTGCTCCCATCACCATATTGATCTCGGGGATATTATGGTTGATTTTTATTTCTGAAGAGGGTAGAGAAAAGAGGTTTGATAAGTGTTTGCTTTGGATCTTAAGTGTCTTGTTATCATTGGTTTGTCTTTCCACAAAAGTCATGTCGTTGGGTGCATGACCCGTTGATATTAGGGTGGCTTTCCTAATTGTGTGCCGATGCCGAGGACTGACCCACCTGAGTTTTATGCAATATGACCTATGTTTACTAGAGTAGAGTGTTTCCTAATTTTGAGTTGGACTGAATACTGTGAGAAGTTATCAGTTGACCTGACAAAGCCATTCTCTAAAACGAAAGAATTTTGAAAGAAAGCTCAAAGGCGTGTAAAAGACAACCTTCGCGTGCCATTGTGTGTGATAGTGTACGGCCAAGACTCGACAGAAAAGAGCGTGATGCCAGTATATATAAAGCGGTAACAAATAGTGAGATGTTAGCAATAATATTTGAAATAAGCAAATACATAATGAGTGTGTAAGGCAGGTAAGCATACAATTGCAAATTGAGCACAGTTAAAGCAGTGTACAAACAATCTTAAATTACAAGTCTAGTCTAAGTCTGCTAAAGTCAGAACCTAAGTATGAAGTCCCCAGCAGATTCGCTATGTTAATGCATCCTATTTTGCACAAGTCAAAACAAGATTCAACTAGTAATTTCCCTGTTGATGATAAAAGAGAGTCGTCACTTAATATTTAAAGGTATACTAGGGTACCTATTAAATTACTAAGATCATTTCTCTATTAGTCTGCTAACCGGTGAGATTTTGGGTACGGGTTCTTGTGTCTATAAGGGGAAGGTGTTAGGCATCCCTTAAAATCTACCTGAGGTAGCTCCATAGGAATTAGACTAGGTTTAAAGAATTAGTTGTCTATATTCTACTTAATTAGTGCTAAAAGTATAACATATTGTATATCTAGTTTAAAGCGTATTACTTGAAAAATAATACATGTGATTTTGAAAAGAGGGTATAGATTTATAAAAGCCTTTAGGAAAATGTTTACCTCTATATGATTGAAAGATATTTTAGAAGTATAATGTTTGTATTTACAAAACCTTGTGAGATATGGCTAAGTTTTAAAACACTTTATCTTTTAAGGTGATGTGGCCATTTATAACTCTAGTAAAGTAAAGGTGTTGTAAAGAAGTGGACTTTAGATATACCTTGATTCGTAAATCTCTCATTTTAATTTGAAGAAAAAACGTCTGAAAACTTTGGCTTGCAACAGCACTTGTTTGATTTTCTTTATATGGAAGCTCGATTTTAGAAGAACAATTTCAGATTATGTTTCTTCTGGTTTTTGAAAAGAGAGGATTGTCGGCCTTCGATAAGGCTATTTTGGTTTCAAAAGACTTTCATGAAAATTGTTAGTAAAGGTTAAGATATGAAGAGCAGAAATGATTAATGAATTAGAATTATGGTTACTAAGTCAAAATGCTTCTTTTATCCTACGTTTTTAAAGGCTTGCTTAGATTGTTAATATAATTCAAAGGTATAAAGTAAAGCATTCAATCAAATATTAGAAGTGTTATATACATGTGAAAACAACAGTAAACTTAATAAAGCAATAGAGAAGAGGAATGGACTCTGGTTTGGGCCTGAAAAAAAGTTGGCCCAGCAGGTAATGAGGACGGACAACAGCAGCTTCAGACTCCAAAAGGTGCAGGTACAAAACTTGGGCCCGAGTTCTTTGGAGAACTCAGCAGACCCAGTTTTAAATACAAGTTCGAGAAGAAAAGAAAGTCATTAGATATGCTGCCCAATACATATAACTATACAGAAGTAATTCTTGTGTGGACCGAAGATAAATTATAACAAACGACAGTAATCAAAAGTACAGAATTGGTATACAGTCACATATATTAAAGCAATTCAAAAATGAGAACCTTTGTTTTCCATTTAAACCTGAAAAGATTAAAAAATATCGACAGATTAGAGGCTAAGGATAGAATTACATTCCTGGCCAAAGTACTCTTTGGTTCCTTGGAACTTCAAAGTTCCCAAGGGTCTCAAGGGCCCCGATCAGTGTTTATGTCAGGGAGAGTAATTCAATCAAGAACAAAATTCTACCCCAAATACCCGTAACTATTCACACTTACTCTTCCCTACAGGTTTAAGTGCTAATAAGGTGTCATTGTAAACTCCAATACCATAGTGATAACATTCTACATGGATATATACATTTCTCAAAGCAACTGTACAGGATATTATCAGAATTATAAGACAACCAATCACATTGTTGTAGCCACAATCCAAACATAAGTACATGATTCCTTTAACATGTTTAGGTATGCTCAAAGAAGTTAGTTTCACGCACACACAGGGAAAAGAGCACTGGCAAATTACTTTAGAAACCCAAACATTTGAATCATGTATATTAAGAGTAGAGGAAGCACATAGTTCAAATTTATAGAAGTCCCTGATCATGACTACATCCTCTCAACAGACTTTAATTAAATTAGTCAAGGATTTGTCTTAACTAAATCTTAATTTCTACTATGTGTACAGGTTAACTGCTTCAATTGAAACTTCTAAAGGGTATTAACTGAGATGCAAGTTAACAATTAAATTTCATTCCAAGTAAATGACATGATTATTTCCTTCTGAAAGCTCTTTAATTCATACCTATCCTAATCTCATTGGAAAACAAAGCATATTACTATACTCAAACAGAACAGGTAACAATAGGAGGTTCATCTTAGACTCATAAACCAAGCCTAGTTCATTTAGGTGAGCTTGATGAAGTTTTAAGGATAATGAAGGCATTTACATGATCATGAAAGGCCAGTAGAGTGGTTTAAGAAAAAGATGAGTGTAAGATACCCAAGAAAGCACATACATGGGCCATTTAAGATGGTTATACCATCACAAACATGATAGGGCATTAATATCATGAAATCAAACTAATAGTGTCACTATATAAGTTCCAAAAGGCAATGACCACTCTATATCAAGGTCTGTTATGCAGGTCAAGCATGGGAACTCAACTATGATAAGGTTTGATTTTAGCTCTCTAACACAACAGATGAAACATCAAAACAACATAGACGTATCTTAAACAAGCTTCATAACTTAAGCCAAGTACACAAAAGAATGAGTATAGGAATCCACTTAGTGTAGGACATATTTTACATAGTAAGATCAAGACATGCTTATACAACCATGAGGTTTAATAGAATTGCAGAAGCATGTTAGAAAGGAAGTCATTCTAACAATTGAGTGCAATATGTCCAAACTGATAATGGTAATTATGTCTTTTCTCTTAGATTCATATCCATTTAAACTAGGCTAACACCATAAAGTTTAGCAACACCTAATTCATAAATGGTATTCAATCATAACAGATGCAACTTTATTTATATTTCTGGCATGGCTTTAGGCTAAGTAGATAACAGCAGACAACATTTGGATGCAGAGATTCATCAGAAACTATTCTAGCTACCTCCAGGCATTATCTCATGCAATAAAACTCACAAATATGATCAAGAAATTATGGGAGTTGGCAAAAGATACTTACATTATTTTCTCTAGAGTCACTAAACCACAGAAGAACACATTAAAGCGGAAAAACAACTCAAACATTTCGGAGCTGTCATGCTTAGGTTAAAGGAACAACTTTATACTTGATCTCAGGTATTCATATCCATCATTAGTTTGTTTTATAAGACAAATAACTTCAAGTATAGGTTAATAGATAACACTAAGCAGGGTCAAGAAGGTGAACATGAAATCCATAACAGAACAGTCAAAAACAAGTGTAAGGAATCATCAAGAGTCTTTAGTTAATTACAAAAGGTTGATCATATAGGTTACTTAGAGCAGTATTCATTAGAATCTCACAACAAACGATTGGTATCAATTTGAATCATACATTATCTAAATATAACAGATGAATATAATACATCACGAACACAGGTAACCAATTGTAGATTAACAACAAAATATTAGAAACTAAAAAAACCAACAAGAGATAGCAGAATAGACATAGTTTCAGCAATTAGAAGAAAAGGGAAAAGATCAAGTGCACTAACCTTCTTTTGTGCAAACCAAACAAGAATCTTCCTTATCCATTGAGAAACAAGAGCTCAAACTCCGACCAAGATGAAGCTTAGAATCCGAAAAGGAAATCAAAACTAGTTAGGAACCCTAGTTTGATTTTCGCCACTCAAGACTAAAATTAATGTTTTTCTATTTGATAGGTGGTTCTCATATGTATCTTGTTGTGTGTGTTCGGTAAAAGCATTAAAAGCCCCAATTTATAGTGGCTATTGAAGCCTTAGGGTTTTAGAGATTCAAATCGGTAGTGGAGAGTGACGGAGGAGTGGTGATGCAAGCAAAGTCAAGTGAAATCAGAATGAATAGAGGGGAAAAACCAGTGAGATTTTTACCTAAGTGGGTGACAACTGTTACAGGTGAGAAAACCAACGGACGAAGACTGGAAATCCAGAGGTCATTGCATTTGACCTCTGGCTTCGAATAATCATCATGAGGGGCTCATGCATGAGGGATTTCGTTGCTACATCGAAAGATTTGAGGACTAGAAGTTTCATGTTTGCGTCTAGGTCATAGGACTTTGAGATTTCAAATTTGTATGACAAAATGGGGAACCACCGGCGAGAATCGTGGATAGGGAAGCAGAAAGAATGATTTTGGGGTCAGGATATGTGACCTTGGACGAATTTGTGCATGGTTTGTGACTGATTTTGTTATGGCATTTGAGAGAATAGAGAGAGGAAAGGGAAAGGGGGTGGCCGGGTCAAAGGAAGAATGATTTAGGGTTAGGCGATTGAGGTAGCTATCTCTAGGGATAAGTTAAGAGAAGGGATTTGGACCGTTGATCTTTTAGATCAACGACCTTTATATTTTCGGGTTTAAACGTTTTAAGGAGAAAATATGAGGGTCGTTGGATCTCTTTGTTTCAACGACCACGATTAAGTCTGATGGGTATTGTAATTAAAAGAAAAAATGGAGATAAATTTGGAGCCGCTATTGATCTAAAGGGTGGATAGTTCGGATCAGTTGTGCTTCTTTTGTGAGTGATTAAGATGGGTGACGTGGCATGATTTTATCGGCTAACAGAGGGTGATGGGGATCACTAAGGTAGAAAGAAAGGGGTTGGACCTGGGTCAGTGCTTTGGGCTTAGTTATTGGACCGTTTTTTTATCTAAATGGTAGCCACTTTTGGTTTAACTAAGAGATTGCAATTGTAGCCTTTTAGCTTTTTAACCCTTTTGAAATTAATTTGAATAAACTTAATTACTTTGAATAAAATGTAGAAATTATAATTACCAAATACATTACTAATTATTAAAATTAATTAATTACTTATGAAAATACTTTAATTTCCAAATTATGACATTGATTTTGAATTATTGAAATAGCGGACTAATTAACTAAAAATTAAGGAATAATTTATTAAATTAATTATAAAACTTGTATAATGCATATAAAGTTTATTTTAATAAACTTAAAATAATAAAATATGATATATAATACTAAATTATTAGTTTCAACACCATTAATACTTAATTCTTTTGTAAAATAGGTATTATTGATTGAAAATATTTTCAAAATATTTATTGCAAATTATTAAGTAGAAATAAATTAATCTTAAAAGGGAGGATCAAAATTGGTCGTCAACAGCCCTAAAATACAAAAAATACAAGGAAAAACAAAAATAAACTAAGGCATTGCTCGCCTATTCTTCATGGGAGCTCGACTCACTGCCCGAACCATTGGGCTGGTATTGCTCTTTGGCGTCGGCTTTAAGCCTCTTCGCCTCTTCGATCTCGGCCACTAGGTCAATCCCCCAGGCATGAATCTCCTCAAGGGTCTCTTGCCGAGACAGCCACTTCACATACTCAGCCTTTGTTATTACACGGGCCTTGGCTACCTCCACATCGTTCTTGTACTGGGCCAGCATGTCCTGAACTTCGGAGGCCTCATTCGAAGCCGCCTACAACTTGGACCTTAGCGCGGTATACTCTTGGCTGAGAGTGTCCCATTTTGTTACGGCCGAGTCAAGTTGTGCTCGTAGCTCCTCATTCAGCCGAGACCATTTGTCGGCTTTTTCCCTCATCACCCTGAGTTGATCTTTGGTTGATACCAAATCCTCTTTGGTGGCATCCCGCTCCGAGGCCAGGAGATCATCTTGCTCCTCAACTCTTCGGCTGAGGCTTTGACCTCTTCCATTTCGGCCCTAAGCTGGTCGGTCAGATCTATCTTCTCTGGGACCTACGAGGTTGCGACATTAATAGTTGCGCTTAACCTCTCATTATTAATCTCAAACACTCTTACCTTTTTAACAAGAAGGGCATGTTCCCATTTCACTTTCGAGGCCTCCTTTTGAGCTCTTTCCAGCTCATCTTAGAGGACACAGTGGTCCCTGAGGACCTCATCTTTTTGCTCGCAAAGAGATTTGTACATGTCCTTTTGCCGGACCTAATCCTTCAGCTCAAACTCAAGGTGACCCACCTCCATCCGAGACCAGTAGAAGCCTCATGATGAAGCACCGAGGCCTGAGGCATAAAAAAAGTCAAAATCGTTAAAATAAGCTAAGGTAAAATGGACACTTTAAGGATATTAGGAAAGGAAAATATACCATGTTCAGCACCTGCTATGCCTCATTGAAGAGGCTTGGCGTGTCCACTTCGTTCATCTTTGCTTGGTCCTCTTCGGTTACCAAGAAACGAAGGTATCTGGCCACACCGACCAACCCGGATAACATCCTGGTATCTGCGGGTACCGTAAACATGACCGTCTTCTTATGATTAGGGTCCGCACTTGGGGCATGGAACTGCTTCACAAGCTTTGGGCTCGAACTCATCCAGCCAGACCCCGGCAGCACATCCCTTCTCGTGATCTCCAGGTGGTCAAAACCGGAGTAGTCTTTCAGTGCACCAACATCTATACCTTCAAAAAATAGGTTAAGGGCCTCATCCGCGGCCCGAGATGCCTCTTTCAGCTTTTCTCTAGTGGCCTAAGCCTCATTAAAAAGAGGCTCCGTATGGGGCGGTGACTCCGGGACGTCGATAACGTCGACGTCCTCTCTCATAACCAGAGTAGCCTCTCGAGGGGAAGTGGCCCCAGGTTTATCCTCGAGCTCCCGAGCTGAGGAGGGTTAAGCTTTACGATTGCCCCCCCCCCCTCCGGTACTGCCAGCCCCTGTGCAGCGCCGCGGCTCGTGGACGACAAACTCCATGTCATCATCCTTGGGGTAGTCACTGAGCCGTTATAGAGAATCAGCCGGATCCCTGGCACGAGTACTTTCTTTAGTACTCTTTCTGACCCTGACCGAGACCCTCTTCTTCTTGGTCTCGGTGGGAGCATCCGAGGAGCTAGAGGACCTCCTATTTTTTCTTGTTTTCTCCTCCTTCTTCGCAGCAGCCTCGATGGTAATTTGTACCGAAGCAGAGGTTTTTCCAGATGGGGACGAGGCTTCATCCTCGGATATTGCCCGAAGCTCAGTGGTCTTGGGTAAACCTATGAAAAGAAAAAGGGACTTAGACGAAATGACGATAGAATAAAAAGGAAATTCAATCGGGAGAAGAAGGACACTCACCATGGGAACGAGCCTCCCATTTGCCTTTAGAGAGCTTGCGCCACTCGCGCTCAGAGTATGTCAATTTTTTGCAGATGCCCTCGACCCACTCCTTGAAACGGGGCACTGCACTGGGGACTCGGGTGACCACTGCATATCAAGAAAGCCAGGTGATAAAAAAGAAGAGTAAATTCAAAGGGTTATTTTGACAACTTTAGAGAAGATGAACTTACGTGTTGAGTTCCACTTCTCAAGGAATGGTAGGAAATAAGAGGGATGAGATCCTCGATTTTTACCCGAACGAATCTCCCCTGCCAGCCTCGATCCCTGTCCTCATCGATGCTCGAGAAGGGAGCCTCCTTTTCCGATCGGTCAAGCTTAATTAATCCCCATCGGAAGATTCGGGGGCTGTAGACACGAAGCAGATGGTCGATAGTAAAATGGGGCTCCTTCATGTTGTTGACAAAGTGACGGAGAAGAATTACGATCCTCCAAAAAGACGGATGGATCTGCCCGAGGTAGACCTCGTACCTCTTGCAAAAGTCTAGGACCACCGTGTCCATCGGGCCAAGCGTGAAGGGTACGTATAAACTCTTAAGTACCCCTCCACGTGCGTTGTGATGTCCTCATCAGGACCGGGGATGACTACTTCCTTGCCTTCCCACTTGTAATCCTCCCGGACCGTTGGGAGTGTATCTTCGGTGATGGAACGGATATACCTCCACACCTCCTCACCTCGATCTCCTTGTTTGAAGGCTTTTTTGACCTTAAAGTCGTTATCTTTGGAGCAACCTCCCGGATAAAATCCTTAAGAAGAGGTTCCAGGCCTACTACCGAAAGGGTCGCTTCATTATCTGCGGCCGAGTTAGAACTTGAAGGAGCGGTATTTTGAGGCACATATTTCGAGGTTTTTGCCATTTTTATCTAGGAATATGAAGGTTTGAAGTCGGATATGAAGGTTTCAAGATGGGTATGAAGATTTGAAGGTCTGACTTGAAGATTCAAAGACGAAATATGAAGATTTGAAGATTGGAGATGAAGAAATGAAGATGTGAAGAACAATTTATGAAGGTTTTAGGAAATTGTGAACAAGTAAAAATTTCAATGGTAACTCAAAAAGATTTGAAATCGGAAGGTAAAAAATTGGAAGAAAAAAAAAAGAAACCGGAGCTTTTATAGGAGGAAAATAATTAATGCGTGACGTTTCGCATTTGATGCCCATCGAGGATGGTCAACTAGCGGCTGACACGTATCCGAAGTCAGAACGATACAACTGATGGGATGTTTTGCTGACTCATCAACCCATTTGTAGCGTACGGAGGAAGGAACCGGGGTGAGTTAATCACTTCTCGTCGTTTCTATAAATCTGCTCTCCAAAAAGTGAGGGGACTATCTGTGTGCGATAAAATCGGAGATAAAGTTACCTCTGATTTTCCGCTAAAGGAGCGAGAGGACAGCGCGACCCAATATGGCCTCAGATAAAGTCGAGGTCTTCCACAAACCGAAACCCGGGGAGGACGGATGGTGTGCCCAGAATCGGACACGGCCAAGCATTGAGCCCGAGCAAAGTGAAGAACTGGGCTAAGGGAAAGACGGTTAGACAGGACAAACATGGGCCGAAATATCCGTCCTCATCGGATCTTACGACGCAAACCTCGCTTGATATCAACTGCGTAACAACGTTTAGTGGAAGAAAAAGATCTTTACCTTACTTAGACTTGTACTAGGATTGAAACTCCCCTACTATATAAAGGGGAAAACTTTTTTATTTTGAAGACCACTGTTGGCACGCATACCAAGGCAATAAAAGTTAATTTTTGTTCTCTAGCTATTGTTCAAAGTGCTCTTCAATTGTTTGTTTATTGAGTTGAAACCAAGCCCGTTCCAGGGATTGGATCGGAACCAATTTCCAGCATCAATCATAAATCTGGACTTAATGATCCATTGCATTTGGTTTGATCACTTTGTTTTCCTTTAATTCAATTATTTACTGTTCTCAGATCATTCGTGTTAAATTAAATCACATATCCTTTAAACTGCGTATAACTTCAATTGTTACTCATTTTAAGGGTAAACACTGGCGATTGTGGAACTGAGTTAGATCATGGTGTTACAACAATTGGATACACGAAAACTGAAAAATGTACTAAGTATTGGTTGATTGAGAATTCTTGGAGAACTAGTTTGGGTGGAAATGGATATATAATGATAGAGAGGGATACTGATGCTAAAGAAGGAATTTGTGGGATGGCAATGGATGCTTCTTATCCAACAGCTTAAATGTACAAATGAGTTAGAGCCAAATCAAGTGTTCTGTTGTGTGAATGCGGTGTGTTATATTTCTGTTGATGATGTAAATGTTAGTACTAGAGAAGCATGTGTTTGTTGTGTACATAGGTTTCATTGTTGAAGCTGCTCATTATCTGTACAAAACTTATGTTAATGAATTGGCAAGAAATTTGTGATTTTATCAGCCTCCTTTTCTGCTTGTGAATTTTCTGGTTCTGCCTTCCACTGAATACTTCCACAATTTTGGTACTCCGGATATCTTGATGTCGTAGTGCGTTTATAGGATATAGTTCTCTCTCTTCTAGGTGATAATTAATAAAATTTAAAAATTATATCTTTAAATCGTAGAAATGACATCAGGTATTCACTCAAAAGGGCTGCTATTTAGAAATTAGGCAATGTGTCCTGATTTTCAATTTTTCAATTTAATTTTTGAAGATACAAATATACTGAAATTAAAATATTTAGTTTAAATTTTCAGGACAAAATAAGTACTAGTTAATACCTAAATAACATCCCTAAGAATGCTTGTTTGTGTACTTCCCCCTTTAAGACTTAATCTAGGCCTTGTATATTTTGATTGAGAAAATAGTTGGGAAACTACTAACTATGTCCGCTTATAAGCAGCCTATTATAAAAACTGACCAATTTATAAAATATTACTAATATTAGGCAAATGCTACCAATATTAGTCAATTAACTATTTGTAGACCTTTTTCTTTTGAGTGGGTCTTATTAAAATATATTGGGTATATCTTAAGGAGTTTGAATCTCAGCTTTGGGATGATTTAGTGGAGTTTTGAGGTGGTTTGAATTGAAAATTCGAAAAAACATGAAAAAAGATGATGTGTATCTCACTGTGTATCATTTGTGTATCACACACACACACACACACACACACACACACATATATATATATATATATATATATATATATATACATACACACACATGTGTGTGAGATACATACGTAATACATGTTTGGTACATGTGCGTCAGAAGAATCTTTTAAGCTCAATTTTAACTACGAATTTTGATATCAAACCAGTCCAAATCACCTCCAATCTTGCTCAAATTTTGTATATTGCATCATTTATATGTTTTCAACGAATTTCAACCATACCCATTGAGAAAAAATTCTTTTTTGCTCCCCCCTCCCCCCCCCCCCCCCTTTTTTTTTTAAATATTGTATATCATTGGTAATGAATTTTGACTCCAAACTAGTCTAACTCGCCTTCAAACTTCGTCAAAATTTAAATATTGCCTCATCTATGTCTTTTCAATGAATCGCAACAATACCCATTAAAAAAATCTTGTTTTGTCTATGTTTTTAGAATGTTGTATATCATTGGTAATTTTGTTTGGCTATTTTTTGTAGCATGACTAAAATGGCTAGTTATTGATAAATAGTGTCTTTCTTTGGAAGAAATTAAAAAATAGCCAGATTTACAAGTGGTCGTTCAAAAATAGTCCAGTTTCAAAAGTAATCGAAATGTAGCCACTTTTCATGTAAAGATGAATCTGAGCGAAAACACTTTTCAAAACCTGGAAAATACGCCAGTATATTATGCTGGAGTTCCAGCATAAGTACACTAGAACTCCAGCATAATATACTGGAGTTCCAGCAAAGTATACCGGTCCAGTATAATATGCTGGAAGTTCATACACAAGTGCTCGAATCTCCAATATATTATGCTGGAACTTTTCGTGTGTTGGAGTTCCAGCATAATATGCTGGAAGTTCATACACAGGTGCACCGAATTCCAGTATATTATGCTGGACCGGTCTCTCTTGCAGCCAAATAGTGGTTATTTTTTATTGACTTGGTAAAACTAGCTATTTTTGAATGACCAGTCCGAAAACTGGCTAGACCGTGCTATTTTTACTCTTTCTTTGGTACAATTCCATAAGATTCCCAAAATAGTTTTAGCCCATTTAACCCAATTGGCGAATTCTACTAGCTAAAGATCTTGAAGCCCAATTTTTCTATCCTTACCTCTAGGATTAAAGATGTATACATTGAAAATATAAATTTTTTTCATACTATTCACATATTGTTTAATAGTATGTAATAGTAGATTAATTACGAGTTTTAAAAGGTTAACAATTAATTCCAATATTACAGTTTTTCTTGTAATGACTTATATATGACATGATTAATTCAATCAGTACATGGAAGTTAAACTCTTAAGGAGTCATTTGGTAGGAGGTATAAGAATATTGTTGAATAAGGTGTATAAGTGCTGGCATTAATAATGCTGAGATTAGTTATACAGACATTATTTCTTATCCACTATTTGCTTTGGTGTATTAAAGCATTGCATAATTTCTAAAAAAGATAATTGTTTATAAAAGTACACATTCTTTAACTTTATACACTATTTTTATTGAAAATATTTTATTACCCTCAACATTCTTTACTCCCTAAAGCCAATTTTTTTTTTTTACGGGGAGCAAATAGTAGCTTCTTTCTTAGAAGAAAAATTCATCACTTCTTCCGTCACAAACAACTTAACAAATTATGGAAAAATTACCAACGTAAAATAAAGATTAGAGAGAAATAGAGCAGAAATTAAAGAGAGAGCAGCGCGGTTTCTACAAATATGGCAGAAAGTAATTGCCACAAGTTTTGAGGGATGCGTTTCATTACCTCCCTATACTTGTCCAAAGTAAATTTAATACCTACCCAAAAGATGATGTGGCAAAAATATAACATATAAATAAAAAAAGGCGCGTTTTATTAGTTTTAAATTTTTAAAAATTATTTTTTTGCAAGAAAAGACTTTCTGGAACCCCCCCCCCCCCCTCTCCCGCCTTCCATCTAAACACTCACTCCCTTATTCTCCAATTTCACATCCACCTCTACTAAGAATCAATTTTCTTGTCTTTCATTTCTTTCTCATCTTCACGCCCGAACCCTTTTTTTCTTCATTATGTATTAAATTGATTTCTAGAATACAATTTTTCTTCAAGCCAATTAATGTCCTCTATTGAAAAGCACCCAAGGTTTTAAATTCGAACAGTAAACTTAAGATTAGGCCTAAGATTCTATATTTAGATGAATGAGTTCATGAATTGATGAGAGGTTTTCTTTGAATTTTAGTTGGAACTAATTGGAAGGCCATAAATTTTAGCTTTAATGAAGGTTTGATAGTGGGTATGGAAGAAAAAGAAAAAAGAAAATTGTGTAAATGAAAAGAAAGAAGAAAAAAATAAAAAGCATAAACTTATTATATTTCTGACATGATGCTGATGTGGCATGCGCTGATATGGAGCACCTCACAACATGAAAGTGGTATTACACTTACAGGGTGGTATTAAATTCACTTTGGACAAGTATAGGGAGTAATGAGACGTCCGTAAAAGTTAAGTATGAAATTGATTTTTCTGCATCTTATGTATTTTCCCTATTAAAAATTATATATTAGTTATACATCTGATAATACCAAATATGATGTATAACTAATGTTAGTTATACAAGTATTAGTAATGCACAAAGCCAGAGGCGAATGCATTATTTAAATTCTACGGGTTAAATTTTTAAAGTTTTTAGTATTGGACCTAGTATATATTTTAAAGTTATGGGTTCAATTGAACACGTTGCATATATACTACATTCACCCCTGCACAAAGCTAATGCTTGCATATTAATACAAATACTAGTTATACATAGGTTGAAAAAATGTACCAAACAAAGGATTAGTAATGCACAAAATTAATGCTTGCATTGTTTTTTCTAATATCTCGTGCCAAATGTGATAAATTGGATATTATGCCTATAATGGATAAATTGGAAACAAAAAGAGATATTGGCTCCTAAGTTTGTTTGTGATTGACGAATCAATCTTTTCATCTTCATTAAACCCTTTTCATTTGAAAATCTCATAGCGTAATTCTGCGTATAAACATTAAACATTGGATGCATAAACTTAGATTATAGTAGAGTATATATGTGTGTACTTGTTAACAATATATGTTTGTACTAAACTCACTAATTTCAAATTCTAGTTTTGCCTCTAAAGTCTACAGTACTTGATGTTCTGAGTCACTCCAGTTACCAAAATTCCCCACGCAGAATATATTTCATAGCATCAAAGAAGTATACAGGCATGTTAGAAGAGCTGGAAGAAGTTGAATCAAGACTCGTTTCACTTGTTTCAAAATGCCCCAATCTGAGAGTCCTCCATCAAATTCATGCCCATATAATCACTACTCATTCATTTCTTCCACCTCCTACTATCTCCTTTATTCTTTCCAAAGTTCTCACCTTTGCAGCCCTTTCTCCCAATGGGAGCCTCAATTATGCCAAAAGGGTCCTTACCCAAATCCCAAACCCTAGCATTTTCTCTTATAATTCTCTCATTAGAGGTTTTCTTGAACCCCAAATACCATCTCAAGAGCCCATTTTTATTTTTAAGAAACTGCTCAAGAAAAATTACCCAAAAGCAAATACTTTCACTTTTGCATTTGTTTTTAAGGCATGTTCACTTTTGGCAGCATTTAAAGAAGGCCAACAAGTGCATAAGCATGTAATTCAATCTGGGTTTGGATCAAGCCCCTTTGTTCAAACCTCATTGTTGAATTTATACGCCAAATGTGAGGAGATTGGGTTGGCGGAGAAAGTGTTTGATGAAATTACTGAGAGAAATGTGGTTGCTTGGAGTGCAATGATTAGTGGGTATTCAAGACTTGGGATGGTGAATGAGTCTTTAAGTTTGTTTAGGGGAATGCAGAAGACTGGTGTTTCACCTGATAAGGTGACGATGGTGAGCGTGATTTCGGCTTGTGCTATGTCTGGGGCATTAGATGTGGGGAGGTGGGTGCATGCTTATATTGACAGGAGATTGATTGAGAATGATCTTGAGCTTAGTACTGCGCTTGTTAACATGTATGCAAAGTGTGGATGCATTGAAAAGGCTATCGAAGTATTTGAAGGGATGCCTGTTAAAGATGCCAAGGCTTGGAGCTCCATGATAGTTGGCTTGGCAATAAATGGACTCGCAGAATATGCATTGGTGACCTTTTCCAGGATGGACAAAGCCAAGGTAATGCAAAGATTATCAACAATGCTGTAAGATGCAATATTTCTTGCAAAATCGTATATAAATGTCATCTTGATTCACATATAACATTAAAGGACTGCACGACTTTGAACTTATTAGGCTCAGCGTTGAATCTTTGTGTAAAAATTAGATGAATTGAGTTGTAATAATTTATCTATAATCTATCATTGAATGTTAAAACTTTGACGAATTGACTGGTAGCAGCTAACCTATAGTTTACTTTTGAATTTTCGTTCAGGTGGAACCTAACCATGTAACACTAGTTGGAGTTCTTATGGCATGTGCTCACAGTGGACTAGTTTTTGAAGGGAAAAGGTATTGGGCAAGCATGATTGAGTCTGGGATTGAGCCATCTTTAGAGCATTATGGCTGCATGGTAGATCTGTTGAGCCGTTCAAACTTAATTGATGAAGCTTATTCATTTGTCGAAGCCATGCCACTCGCCCCCTGTCCAGCAATATTGCGCACATTACTTGTTGGGTGCAAAAAGAACAAGATCTTGGACAAAGGCGAAATTCTTGGTCATTATCTCATTGAATTAGAGCCGTGGAATGCAGAGAACTATATCCTACTCTCTAGTTTGTATGCATCGGTATCAGACTGGGAAAAGATGCGCCACGTGAGGAAACAGATGAAAGACAAAGGGATTAAGGCAATGCCAGGATGTAGTTCCATTGAAGTTGACGGTTTTGTGCACGAGTTTGTAATGGGTGATTGGTCGCATCCTGAAGCAGAGGAGATCAAAGAAGTCTTAAGAGATATATCTCAAAGGGTACATTCTACAGGTCATGAACCATGGATTGCTACTATACTGCACAATGTGAGTGATGAAGAGAAGGAAATTGCTCTATGTGAGCACAGTGAAAGGCTGGCTATTGCGTTTGGCCTTTTGAAGACCAAAGCACCAACAGTGATTAGGATAGTGAAGAATCTTAGAGTATGTAAAGATTGCCATGAAGTGACAAAGATAATTAGTAGATTATACAACAGAGAGATCATTGTTAGGGACAGAGTTAGGTTCCACAGGTTTGTCAACGGAGTATGTTCGTGCAGAGATTTTTGGTAAATATTCTTCTATTGGCAATATATTTCAAAACAAAAGGCCCCTACTTCTAGAGCTCCTTTTTTTTCTTGTGGTGTTGGAGATGGAGGGGGTCTGAGAGTTGTGATGAGAGAGTAAAGCCAGAAGAAGCTTGAATGACCTAATAAGGGCTAAATTCATTACATTGGAACACGATAGATAGAAACTAGATGTAAGAGGCCAAAATGTTGGAGTGATATTAAATTCTATAATCAGGATAGCTTTATTACAGAGGAGATTTAATCAGCCTCATTTTCCCGTTGTCATTATTCTCCCGTGAGAAGACTCGTCTCATTTTTCTCCCAATACAATGCTTTCATCAATTTCGATCATATATGCATGAAGTGTTCCTCTATATTCCTATGTGATTGTTCTCGGACCAAGAGACCATCACTTAGACTTGGATTTCGACATGCCATCTGCATATCTTCGATCTTGGAACTGGTATAATCATAGTGAGCAATCCAAGTTCATTGCTGCGGTTAAAGTTAAAGTCAATTCTGCATCATCAACTAAGCGTTTCAGTGAGCGCTGAAAAGTGTAAACACCAAACTAACCACATCCCCTGACCTTAAGTGAGATTGTTGCAGCTGAAGGCGCGTTTCGATCAGTGGCCACTTCTGAGGTACATCACTATCAAAATCTTCTGGTTTCTGATGGATTTCATAGTGATCAACTGCACCACCACTGTTGAACATATCTATCAAACCAATTGGAGCAACAAAAAAAATGTTTTTTGCAATTTCCTGAAACCAATGAATTATTGACTGTCTTTGAAAAGGTGGTAAGCTAATCTTTTAAAAGTCACACTCTCTAATTGAAATTCAGATTATCAGATACTGATACAAGTTCATTCTTGATCTAACTTCCTACTTTCACTTCCGCAAGGCAGAAGCACATTTTATTCCTTGGGAAAGAACTTAATAAGCAATAAATTTACTTGATCTAATGCAATACATTACTGTATCTTGACCGTCCGATATTTACATCAAATCAAGCAATAATTCCATGAGATTGCATATCGCTTAAGCATGGTTACATTATAAATAGGTGTATGAAGGACGCATTGTATGAAGGACACATGTCTTATATTCATTGGTTTGACGTAAATATGAGGTGTAGGTTAATTTTTACCCTACTTTTATCTCAATTAAAGTAAATTGCATCCTTCATTTAAAATCAGTTGTTTGTCTCTTCTCTTTTTTACATAGAACTGCTTTATCTATTGGTTTGGGCTAGTTAAGTTACTCAAATTGAGTGGAAATGACGGGAGATATTCAAAAATAGCCAGATTTACAAGTGGTCGTTCAAAAATAGCTCAGTTTCAAAAGTAATCGAAATTTAGCCACTTTTCATGTAAAGATAAATCTAACCGAAAACACTGTTCAAAATTCGGAAAATACGCTAGTATATTATGCTGGAGTTCCAGCATATTATACTGGAGTTCTAGGATAAGTATGCTGGAACTCCAGCATAATATGGTGGAATTCCAGCATAAGTACACTAGAACTCAAGCATAATATACTGGAGTTCCAGCAAAGTATACCGATCCAGTATAATATGCTGGAAGTTCATACACAAGTGCTCGAATCTCCAGTATATTATGCTGGAACTTTCCATGTGTTAGAGTTCCAGCATAATATGCTGGAAGTTCATACACAGGTGCACCGGACTCCAGTATATTATGCTGGACCGATCTCTGTTGCAGCAAAATAGTGGCCAAATTTTTTAAACTTGGTCAACGCTGGCTATTTTTGAATGACCAGTCCGAAAACTGTCTAGACCATGCTATTTTTACGGAAATGACACCAGGTAGGCACTTTTAAGCATGTTGTTCAAAATATATCCACAGTTTACAATGTATTTAAAAATTAACTAATTTTACTCAAATTTCAAGACACGACGTCCTAGAGTTTAAACCTCAAAATTCAAACTTCAAGGGCATCATTTCCTAAAGTTCAAAAATTGTGTCCAGAAGTTCGAATCTAATGTCATGAATTTTAATTTAGTAGTTCAAAAATTCAAGGCACTTAGTGCTGAATTTCAAATTAGCAGCTCAAAAATTCAAGACACTAAGAGCCCGTTTGGCCATGAAAAGTTTTTTCACTTTTTTCGAAATTTTTTTACTTTTTTTTGAAATCAGTGTTTGGTCATAAAATTTCCAATTTTCACTTGAAGATGAATTTTTTGAAATTTTTAAAAACTCCAAAAAGCTATTTTTCAATTTTTTTTTACTTAGATCACTCACAAAAATTCAAAAACAACCCAAAAATATATTCTTGTCCTAACACAACTATAATTTTCAAATATCATTTTCACTTGAGAAAAAATTTCACATTTTTCGGAATTGTACAATTCTTATGTCCAAACGCCCACTAAGTCCTGTTCCAAATTCAGGATACTTACTAGTCCTGAAGTTTGGATAAATTGGTTAATCTTTAAATTATGGGTGTTAACCGGACAGGCTGATCCGGGCTGGACACGAAAAAAACAGTTCGTCCGGTTATTGTTCCAGGCTGGTTAGTGGGCTGGGATTTTTCGGGTTTTGGTGGGCCCGTCCGGGTTCGGGCTTATCGGGTCCTGACCGGCCAGGTTTAAATTTTTATTTTTATTTTTTTAGTGTATTATGTTTCCTTATTCAATGTAATTGTTACTTAAG
The DNA here is from genome assembly GCF_001879085.1 of Nicotiana attenuata. Classification (NCBI taxonomy): domain Eukaryota; kingdom Viridiplantae; phylum Streptophyta; class Magnoliopsida; order Solanales; family Solanaceae; genus Nicotiana; species Nicotiana attenuata. The sequence continues at coordinate 119,544 of NW_017671674.1, forward strand.
TGTTTGAAAACTTTTAAATAATAAAATAAGTATTTTAAGGCATAAAATTAAACTTTTAAACTTTAAAATTTAAAGTTTTAAATTTGAAATTTGAATTATAAAATTTGAAAGTTAAAATTAAGCGGCTACATAAAATTATTTAATATGACCAATATGTAAGGATCAAACTTCAAAGGCTTTCGTTTCATATTTTCATTGCATAATAAACTTGTCTAATACACTAACACATTAAGCTTAAATAAGTCTAACAAATTCAAAATAACACAAATTGTCTCAAATCAACTTAAAATACGAATTGATAGAGGACACTCAAAACAACCCTTGATATGCCTCCTTAAACCAGCTGCGCCCTCCCCCTTTCGACGAACATTAAAGACTAGACCACAGTCCTTGCACTGAATTTTGCGAACTTCTTTGTAACATCCCGTAAAATTGAATCAGTTGTGGATGCATTAAATGAGTATTAATGTGATGGTTATCAATTGGTTATGATAATAAGTGTACGAGGCATATCATAAGTGATTTGGGGTCCACGGAGAGACTTAAGTCTAAGCCAAGTTGGAAAATTACATGATAGACTAAAATTCCAAATGAGTACGCACAAGACCACACTTTGGATGAGCATATCTACATTTATATAAGGTGTTATGTGATGCACAACCTATCAAATGAAAGATCTTGGAGTCTAGTTTCTAACACTTCGAACCGTTTGTCATTTAGACACTCCTACCAGAAGTTATGACCAAATTACCAAAAGCTAGCAAAATTTTACACTACCGCGGCGTGGCTGCATAGATTTACAGAACACTTCCAGATTTCGTCTCTAGACACATTTTTCATTACCGCGCCGTCCCACGCGTCGCCCCATGCGCAGCGGCTATGCAAATCTTTGTTTTTTCAACCTGACCCTATTTTGATATAAAACCTTCGGGGGTTATTTTCCCCACTTCATTTGGACGAATTTTAGGGTTTTCCTCCACTCTCTCAAGACCTCCAACCCCTCCCATCTTCAAGGTAAGCAATCCCCATTATCTTGGTGTGAATTCCATCTTTTATACACTAGTATTGATGAAATCTACTCATAAAATACTTAGATCTTCAAGAGAATTCTTCAAGAACTCAAAGGAGGGTTTTGCAAGGTTTCTTCCTTTAAGGTAATCCTACACCCTTAGACTTACATGTATGGATTTATTAAGGGAATATGAGTATGGATAAGTATTGGAACTCTTGGTATGGTGATTGGAAGCCATAAGTTCCCCATTTTAATTGCATAACTATTATAGAGATTGAAAGATGATTATTTAATGGAACTTTGTTGGTTGGGTGTGGATGGATGGTCATATATGTGATGTTGGAAGTTATAAATTGGTTAATCATGATGTTGGCATAAATTATTGATGAATGGTGGTAGTTAGATGAACTAATTATATGGTGATGAGATGTAGAGATTTATGCCTACAAGTGTTTGATAATATGCCTAAATGGCTTAAGTTATGGAATTTGTTACTAATATTGGGTTCCATTGGATGTTGCTATTGTAGATTGAAGGTTCTTAGTATTGTGGATCATTGTAGTATCACTAAGGGGCAAAATTGAGGTATGTGAGGCTAACTCTCTTTACGTTCAGGAATGTCTATGATTCTCCCTACGTCCCATTCATTATGACTATTACTAGTTTCCTCAGAAAGTGATTATGCCTTAAGTCCATGAATAGCGTGGAACTTCTATTCTCTAGCTTCGTAACTCATTCATGACTTTCATTCTAAACGTTGTGAAACCAGTATATAATCAATATAGACTTGGGTTTGATGCCTATGAGTCTCAGTCTAGATTACTAAGCATGTCATAAACAGTTGAATTTCAATTTGCATAATCAGTTCATGAATACATGTCTCAGTCTAGCTCTATTCAGCATTCAAGTATCATGTAACTCAATATGGTTCAGTACTTCAGCATCATGTATTGTGTGATTCTCAGTTCCTAAATGTTGAACACCTGTATTTGGGCTTGAGGCCGTAGTTTATATGCTTTATGCATACTTGGGCCTGAGGCCGTAGTTTATGCTTTATGCATGTTTTGGCCTGAGGCCGTAGCTTATGCTTTATGCATTTTTGGGCCTGAGGCCGTAGTTATGTGTACGTATACTTGGGCTTGAGGTCGTATCTTGTGCACATATATGTTGGGCTCGAGGCCGTAGCTTACTCAGATAAACAGCTTGTTCATCACTCAGAAGAGGGAGTATTCATATCCTTACTTCCTTTGTTCAGTTCAATTATTAGTTATCATTTATGTTATTAGTTATCATTTTAGTTACCAGTTATCAGTTCAGTTATCATTTGAGTTTCAGTTTAAATAGTTATAATTTCAGTTATCAATTATCAATTCTCAGTTATCAGGTTAGTTTAAGTTTCAACATTTATAATTCTTTCTTTCAGTTGCTTTACATACCAGTGCAATTCAAATGTACTGACGTTCCTTTTGCCCTGGGCCTGCATCTCACGATGTAGGTAATGATTTACAGGTTGATGATTCAGAGCTAGGATTCTCGTACCAGCTATTTGGTGATCCCCAGTTCTTTCGCGGCATTATCATTACCTTATAGTCTTCAGTATTTTCAGACAGTCAGTGTTTTTAGTACTTCATTAGAGGCTTCATAAACTAGAGTAATAGTTAGACAGAGTCACAAGCTTTTTGTGTTAAGCAATATTGGCTACAGACATGTTTGAGACTTGTATTAGTGTTTCCACACTTTTGATTTTTATCATTCAGACTTTCTGTATATCAGCATGTATTAGTTTATCTTCCGCATTTAGTATGTTTTGATATCACTTGTTGATTCAGCCAGTTGGTTCGCTCGATCACATGTAGTCAGGCACCGAGTGTCGTGTTACGTCCAGGCCCAGGTTCGGGGCGTGACAAAGCTTGGTATCAGAGCACTAGGTTCAAGAGTCCTAGGAAGTCTACGAAGCTGTGTCTAGTGGAGTTTTCTTTATATGTGTGTGCCGACCACTCATATAAACGGTTAACTACCAAGACATTCAGGATTGTCTCACTTCTTTCTACTATAGATCGTGCCATGAAACTTAGCAATAGGTAATCTTCTCTTACTATCGAATTCCATACATATCGAATGCCCAAGCGACAGGCAAGAAAAGTCTAAGGTTCTAGAAAGGATGATTTGCCTATTGTGGTATTATTATGGAGTACATGTTGGTAACAAATGAGATTTGAGAGGATGTTAAAAGTGGGATGCAATGAATAGTAGTACAGATTAGAGCATAACCTTATCACAAAGTACAAAAGCAGTCATTATGTTTTATGGTTATTAGTTTAACTCAGCTACTAGTTATATTGTCCTTCAGTTAGCAGGTTTATGGTTATTCAGTATGCCAGTTATTTGTTATTCAGTTACCAGATCTTCAATTTTCAGTATATCCAACGTCTGCTAACTTGGGAGTATACGGTAATGCCTACGGGTGCTAAAAGAAAATGTAAGAACAGTGATTATAGCGAAATCGTCACATGTTTTACGTCTGAATTTAAGACCAAGACTCACCGGATGGTGCACGAAGTGATTCATCAGATGTGTATGGCAGTGTATCCGTATGTCAGACCCTACGATGCAACAGGTTAAGAATTCAACCGCAGCGGGCATAGAATTGATCACTATTGTTTTGGACAGAAAAGATCCTAAGGAAAATATAACTAAGAATAATATGATGTACGAAATGAGAATCAATAGCAGCCGTTATTGAATTTCAGGGAATGATTTTAAGTTGTTCATATTTATTCATACTAGAACTAGAAAGTACCACCTTAGTAAATTACTATAAGAATTAGGTATTATTGTGAGATAAAGGATATGACAATTCCCTTAAGTTATGTGACTAAGTGTTTATCTCGAATGTTTATAATATGATATGATTTTGAAGTATATTGAAAGTTAGGGGGTTAGATATCCTAATTTTGTTTAAGACAGATGAAATTTTTCTAAGTGTGATCCATGTGCATAGTTCAAAAAGAATGATAGTGTACGGCAAAAGAATATGGTCAGATGATGAGGGAAGTTAGGATAAACCTTATGCTTCACTTTAGTTATTCAAAGCAGAGTAAGAAAACATATGCTAGCAGGTGGTTAGAATAGTAAATAAGTTTTGAGCAAATACAGTGAATTAGCAATTTCAGCAGAGCTAGTAGAGGTAAGATTTGATTCACTTAGCCAGGTTAACTCTAGGGAGTGGATGACAGTTTGAAACACCGAACGCATGTTAGAACCCGATGAGTTTAAGTTAAGCCCGAAGTACAGTAGCAGTGGGAAAAAAAATCAGCTAGCAGTAAGAGAGCAAACTACAAAAGAATAGCCTCTAGGAATTATCGAAATGTGGTTTTCCCAAGATTGACAGTGTGAGAAAAGTTAATTATTAAGATTATGTATGATAGTTGTGAATAAATTAGTTTGTTATGTGAATAATTTAGTCTTTCCTAGTAAGAAAGATTTCTCATAAGTTAGTTGGAAGATGAGTCGTCATTTGCGTGGAGTGCAAAGAATTGCAGAAAATAAGAAAAGTTATTTGGATCCCAACAAAAAAGGAAGGATCCGCAAGTATAAGACCTTTGGTCTAAGGAGTGATATGAAAATTTTCAGTAAGTCCAGTTAGAGATTTGAAACCCGAATAGTTAGCATGGGATATGAAAAAGAAAATCAGTTCGGTAATGAGGGAAAATTATATAATTACCACAAATAATACGTCTAGCATGTGTAAGAAACACAAAGTGAGTAGAATGATCACCGAGCTTAGTTATTGATGATAAAGTGATCACACAAAAGCTATAAAATCATGCCCAGTATGTATTACGAGAGGTAGTGCCATTACACGAGACTCTAATATTTCGAGTAGTGTTTAGAGACTTAGCTCACAACAATACTATAAGTGTTTTCAGGAAGTGCTTAAGAAGATATAAGTGTGGGAAGTATAGCTCATGAATGAGGTAGACAAGAGAACTATGTTGAAAGAAGTTCACTTCTTAGCCAAGGTAGGAGTTCGACTTTCGGACACCAAAGATAGTGGAGTTGTTGTCTAGAACAGGACCTGTTCCTCCTTAGTAGCCGAAGTGAAGGAGAAACGATTTGATGATCCCTACTTGTTGTAGCTGAAAGTGGAGATTCACATGCATAAGACGATGGCTTTTGAACAAGGGGGAGATGATGGTACTTTGAGGTACCGGGATAGATTGTGTGTTCCAACCATAGATGGACTTAGCGAGGGAGAAAGATGTTAAAAGCCCATAATTTCAGGTATTCTATCCACCTAGGTTTCCCAAAGACGTATCATGATCTTAAGGAGATTTATTGGTGGAACGACATGAAAAAGAAGGTTGCATACTTTGTGGCCAAGTGTCTAAATTATTAGCAAGTGAAAGTCGAGCAGCAGAAAACCAGGTGTTTATCTCAGAACACACACATCCCTTAGCGGAGATGGTAAATATGGACCTTATAATAGGATTATCTCGCTCATTTTGAAAACATGGTTTTTAGGGGCGAAGGTGTAGATTGCCAATTAGTTGGTTCGAAGTAGGCGAAGCGGAGTTGTTGGGACCAGATTTGGTCAATCATTCTATGGAGAAAGTCAAGTTGATACAAGAGCATTTGAAGACATCTCAGAGTCGCCAAAAGTCCTATTCTAATATGCAACATAGAGACCTAGAGTTTCAAGTTGATGATTGGGTGTTTCTAAAAGTTTCGCCTATGAAAGGTGTTATAATATTTTGGAAGAAAGCAAAGCTCAATCCTAGATACATCGGCCCATATAGGATCCTATGAAGGATCAGGTAAGTTGCTTATGAGTTAGAACTTCCACCATAATTAGCGGTTGTACACCAGTATTTCATGTGTCATGTTATAACATTCAAGTTTCTAGTATTCAAATCTCATATCACGACATTTGTGTTTCCAGTATTCAGATCTCATGTTAGAACGTTCAAGTCAGTTCAGTACTCAGATACTCATGTCAGTCCAGTACTCAAATATTCATGCCAGCTTAACACTCAGATATTGATGTGAGTTCAGTGATCAGATATTCACGTCAGTTTAGCACTAGATTATCGTGCCAGTTCAGTATTCATATATCTATGTTAGTTTAGAACTCCCATATCCATAACAGACATGTATTCATGTATATGTATCATGTTATTGCGTAATATTATGCCCTATGGAGCTAGTGTTATGCTCTGTTAGCTGGTAGGTATTTTGGAGAAATGTCCTTCTCATTCAGACCTTATATTACAATCTCCATGTCTTTCAGTGTTTAGTCAGTATAGTAGCCATTCAGTCTAGTACCTATTCAGTTTAGTATCTCATCAGTTCAGTAATCATGTAATCATTCAGTTTAGCATGCAAGTGTTAATGAAAGTTCATGTTCCCACCAGACCTATTTAAGGTCTGGAGTTAGCCGAAGATACAGCCAGGACAATCATTCGAGGACGAATGATCCCAAGAGGGAGATAATGTAACACCCCGTGAAATTGAATCAGTTGTGGATGCATTAAATGAGTATTAATCTGATGGTTATCAATTGGTTATGATAATAAGTGTACGAGGCATATCATAAGTGATTTGGGGTCCAAGGAGAGACCTAAGTCTAAGCCAACTTGGAAAATTACATGATAGACTAAAATTCCAAATGAGTACGCACAAGACAACACTTTGGTCGAGCATATCTATATTTATATAAGGTTTTATGTGACGCTCAACCTATCAAATGAAGGTCTTGGAGTCTAGTTTCTAAAACTTCAAATCGTTCGTCATTTAGACACTCCTACCAGAAGTTATGACCAAATTACCAAAAGCTGGCAGATTTTACACTACCAAATTTCATTTCTAGACACATTTTTCATTACCGCGCCTTCCCACGCATTGCCCCATGCGCCGTGGCTGTGCAAATCATTTTTTATTCAACCCGACCCTATTTTGATATAAAACCTTCGGCGGTTATTTTTCTCACTTCATTTGGACGAATTTTAGGGGTTTTCTCCACTCTCAAGACCTCCAACCCCTCCCATCTTCAAGGTAATCAATCCCCATTATCTTGGTGTGAATTCCATCATTTATACAATAGTATTTATGAAATCTACATATAAAATACTTAGATCTTCAAGAGATTTCTTCAAGAACTCAAAGGAGGGTTTTGCAAGATTTCTTCCTTTAAGGTAATCCTACACCCTTAGACTTACATGTATGGATTTATTAAGGGAATATGAGTATGAATACGTATTGGAACTCTTGGTATGGTGATTGGAAGCCATAAGTTCCCAATTTTATTGCGTTACTATTATAGAGATTGAAAGATGATTATTTAATGGAACTTTGTTGGTTGGGTGTGGATGGATGGTCATATATGTGATGTTGGAAGTTATAAATTGGTTAATCATGATGGTGGGATAAATTTTTGATGAATGGTGGTAGTTAGAAGAACTAATTATATGGTGATGAGATATAGAGATTTATGCCTACAAGGTGTTTGATAATATGCTTAAATGGCTTAAGTTATGGAATTTGTTACTAATATTGGGTCCCATTGGATGTTGCTATTGTAGATTGAAGGTTCTTAGTATTGTGGATCATTGTAGTATCACTAAGGGGTGATATTGAGGTATGTGAGGCTAACTCTCTTTACATTCTGGAATGTCTATGATTCTCTCTACGTCCCATTCATTAGGACTATTACTTGTTTCCTCAGAAAGTTATTATGCCTTAGTTCCATGAATAGTCATAGAACTTCTATTCAAGCTTCATAACTCATTCATGTCTTTCATTCTAAACATTGTGAAACTAGTGCATAATCAATATAGACTTGGGTTTGATGCCCATGAGTCTCAGTCTAGATTACTTAGCATGTCATAAACAATTGATGTTTCAATTTTCATAATCAGTTCATCAATACATGTCTCAGCCTAGCTCTATTCAGCATTCAAGTACAATGTAACTCAATATGGTTCAGTATTTCAGCATCATGTATTTCAGTATGACTCTCAGTTTATGAATGTTGAACACATGTATTTGGGCCTGAGGCCGTAGTTTATATGCTTTATGCATACTTGGGTCTGAGGCCATAGTTTACACTTTATGCATGTTTGGGCCTGAGGCCGTAGCTTATGCTTTATGCATTTTTGGGCCTGAGGCCGTAGTTATGTATACGTATACTGTCACACCTCCTTTTTACCCGAGGGCGGATATAAGGGAGTTTTTCCAATTAAAGTGACATAAATCGAAATTGGATTATTTATTTATTCAAAGTCGCCACTTGGGATATTTATTATGGCATCCCAAGTCACCGCTTTATTTTTAAAATCCTAAATCGAGGACAATTGACTTCATTTAAAAGTCTGCGAAACCAGAAAACTAGGTAAGGAATTCTGTTAATCCGGGAGAAGGTGTTAGGCATTCCCGGGTTCCGTGGTTCTAGCACGGTCGCTTAACTATTAATAATTGGCCTAATTATCTGACTTACTACATGTTTCAAACCTATTGTGCATTTTTAACTTTCTAACGGCTTTTAATTATTTATGGAATTATTTCTGGAACAAGTTACGATTGTCGTACACTTGTTTGTTTTGGAACACATCGTAAACCACGCTACTTGAAATGCACTCGTGGTTCGCGACATGTTTATTTTATTAAAAATTGTTAGAAATTATGGTCGGTTCACATGAAATGTACACCCGGATTTGGAAATTACGTGTCACAACTACGTCACGGGAACCGAACCCGTAGCTATGAAGCTTTATTATAGCGCGCCTAAGGCAAACTAGCGAATGTTCAGGGTTGTGTAGTTCTTAATGCGGTGATTGTGTGCAAGAAGGGGCCCGAGATTATGGAGTACTTTTACTAAATTTCAAGCTCATTCCCTTTTAATCTTCTAATTTCATACATTTGACCAAGCCCAATTCTAAAACATGCATACCAATTAACCACTAATGGGCTTCGGTCTTCCCACAATTCCCACGGCCCAACCATCACTTAACTCTACTCCAGCAAAGCAACTGTCCAAGTGAACAAATCATGGAGAATTAACTAATCAAGCAAACAAAATAGCCAGAATACATGAAGCAAACAAATGACGAAAGAAAGTAACTATTAAATAAGATAAGGCGAAGAAAGTGAATTAAAACATGATGGGAGCCACTTTAAGATTTCTCTGAACCCATTCCTGTTATTTTATTTCTCAACCTCAAAGACCAGGCTACAAGGAAAGGGGAGGAATGTGATTCATTACCAAATTTTCGAACTACTTTCAACTAAATTAGAGCAATAACATGACAGAATATGTCACAAACATAAGAGCCCTTCAACTCCCTCAACTGTAACAAGAGTTATGAATGAACACAAATTTCAATAGCTATAAACTAGAACAAAATTGTGAACTAAAAGATCCAATAGCTACCATTAAGTCAATTCGATCATACTAACTATACATGAATGCTAAGGAAACAAATATGAGAGCTGATTTAGTGATTGAACATAGAGCTTCTTTTCCTAAGAGTACACAAAACTTGGACCTCAGAACAGATCCATCAACTTCCCCCACATGAGTCATTACCAGCACATTAATCAATATCCAATTCGATGAGCAGACAAGGACAAGTTGTTTATACATTGTCTTCAACGAACTAAATTCTCACGCAAATCCAGTACATAAAATAAACTACTAAGCATTTGGTATTGAACAACCAACTAACCATTGAATAAAACATCAGGATTATGATTTTTAAGTAAGAGCTAAAAAAGAAAAGAAAGAAAAGGAGCTGAATAGCTTAAGAGAACATGAAGGTTGAAGTTTAACATGAACAACTCCATTAATTTCAGCATGAATATATCTTCCATACAAGCATGTTCACATTCCATTTGCCATTCATGGTTCAAAGAGTACCTGGATACAACAGGTAAATAGAATGAGAAAAGGTATCTCTAAGATCAGTAGAAGATAGCAGGAAATAGTAGAATCAGCAGCAAAATGTCAGCTCATATCTCAGCTCATGAACCCAGAAATTCAAAGAAAACCCCTTCCAAACTTTTGTAGAGAGAAAGAAAATAGGAAAGCTGAAGCTGGATTTTTCAGAAGATTTCAAGTCTCTTTCTTTTTCGTCCCCTCAATGAATGAGAAGGATCTTTTTATAGGCAATTCTAGGGCAACCCTATCCTGATTTTTAATTCAGTTTTTACCCTTCACACTTTGTTATTTTACTTCTTGGACCCTAAAAAACAGCTGAGCTGCCTTCATTTCTTTGCATACAAACCTCACATTATCCTCTAGAAACTTCTTGTTTCCTAACAGAAAATATTATTCAGGTTTAAAGACCCAAAGTAACCCCTGACACCCCTATATTTACTTCCCAAACTAGTACCAAACTGGGCCATCTGACCCAAACTTCAGCCCCAAACCAATGGGCTTTCTACTGCCCAAGCCAATGACACACATAATTTCAAACATATACGAAATGAAGATGAAATGACAAACATGTAAATTTTGAATGCCAAAATGATCTAACTGGCTATGATGCCAAAGAACTATAAGCTCAACTCATTAATTAGCGAAACAGAAAACCTAATCAGAACAAAAATTAAACGAAAATACACAACTAAACAAAACAAAATCTTATCGGTGGCTAAGAGAACACTGCTCTTCTTTTTATTTTTATTTTTATAAAAACACAATGTTAGAACAAACAAAATCAACAAGAAAACATAGAAGGGACAAGAGAATACCCAAGAAGAAGGATGGACTGAAGTAAACTCTGAAGCCTTGGCCGAATTTCCTTGCAAATTTCAGAGTGAACAACAACCAACGTCAATTGATTGTTCTTGTCAAGAACACTCCATTGATGTAGGTTCTAGGTCACAACGACTAGCCATGAGCCAAGGAATCAGAAAAGGGGGGGGGGGGGGACAAAATAGGTTTTTTTCTTCTTCTGGACTTTCAGATCCGAAATTAGAAGGATTGGTGGAGATTTAGGGGAAACTAGTGGTGGATTTGGAAAGAGGGGGGAATGGTGATTGCATGGTGACAATTCAGGTGATTTTGGAGCGCCGCCGTCGCAATGAGGCGATTTTCGGCGGGCGGCGACTGGTGGTGAGGGAATAGAGATTGAGGGCGGCTAGGATTTTGTCACGACCCGGATTTCCCACCATCGGGATCGTGATGGCGCCTACTCGTGGTAGCTAGGCAAGCCAACTTATTTACCTTTCATTAATAAATAAATCTGTTAACAATCCATAGAATCAATAAGAAACATGGAACTTAATAATAATAATAGCGGAAGTCTAATTTATAAGTCTGAATCAAAACGCGGAATAGTCAACAATAACCTCTACCCAAGATTTGGTGTCACATTACTCACGAACCACTAAGAATAAACTAAATACAAAGGTCTGAAAGAAATATAACAGCTGTCTGTCTCAAAAATAACGAGGCAACAGTCAAAAGGAAAACATAAAGAAGAGACGTCGGGCCTGCGGACGCCTGTAAGGCTACCTCAGACTCGTGAATAAGAAAGTCTGCTCCCGAACTACTACTGTTGCTGCTCCTCAAAACCTGGACCTGTGCAAAAATGCACAGAAGTGTAGCATCAGCACAACCGACCCCATGTGCTGGTAAGTGTCTAGCCTAACCCCGGCGAAGTAGTGACGAGGCTAGACCGGATACCACATGAACCTGTGCAGCTATAAATATACAACGGAATCGAAATACCAGGCAAGTAACAATGTGGGAGGGGAAACATGCTATGGGAGATAACAATATTAAAAGTAATCCAAAGTAACCAACTAAAGCAGCTTAGAATTACAGTGAGCAAGAACTAATACTCAAAATAAACACATGGTATCAGTAACTGTTGCGGCGTGCAACCCGCTCCATAATTACTATTGTTGCGGCGTGCAACCCGCTCCACAAATACCACTGTTGCGGCGTGCAACCCGACCCATATCATTTATCATGTATAATTGTTGCGCCGCGCAACCCGATCCTCACCTTTTACTGTTGCGGCGTGCAACCCGATCCTCAATATTATTGTTGCGGCGTGCAACCCGACCCGCACATATTATTGTTGCGGCGTGCAACCCGATCCTCAATATCATTGTTGCGGCGTGCAACCCGACCCTCACATATTATTGTTGCGGCGTGCAACCCGATCCTCAATATCATTTAACAGTCCGACTCCCCAAACAACAGTCACAATTAAGGGGCATAAAAATAAGTAAATATTTGACAAACATCCCGGCAAGGGAAAGAATCCAACAAGCTCAACCAAACGTCCCGGCAAGGGAATAATCAACAACGTTTTCTCTTTCTTACTTTTCTTATCTCACGATATCACTGGAGCCCAAGCTCCAAGAAATTTCTTATCTCATATTCCGTCACAAACAACAATATAACGACTTCCCAGTAAGGGAACAAAACATCATCTCAAATATTCTGGCAAGGGGATTACTATAACCATATAGTTCCAACATCTAACCAACCTATTACCACAATTAACCATCTCAGCTATATCTAACCGATTTCCTCACTTGACCACCTCATGTATATCTAACCGACTACCACACCCAACCAACCCATCTATAACTATAGTCATCATATGACACAAGGAAACATTAACCTGAGCGACCCTAGTATCCGTTAAGAACACAATGCAGAAGAATCACAACCCAACAATAGCCCGTCAAGAGAGCAACATAATGTTCTCTTCTCTTCACAACTCGAGTAAATGCTCTACAGGTTCAATTATCACTCGTACTGTCACAATTCGTTCTACAACTCGAGCTGACGCTCCTCAATGAAACAAGTCATTTCATATACTTTCAATATTCATATCACAGTTCGAGCCAATGCTCCTAGGGATCAAATTATCATATCACCATTCACATGTTATTCACAACATATAGAAATACTCCAATAAACATGGAATTCACAATCAGTTCATGATAATCACATTATAAGGACTCACGGTCATGCTAGACACCAATGTATAGATACTCGTCACCATGCCTATACATCGTACTCGATCACATAGCAATTAGCAACAAGACTCAACTCCTATTCCCTCAAGCTAGGGTTAAACCAAACACTTACCTCAAAGCCTTGAAATCCACTTAATCCTCAACTATCGCTTTACCTCGTGGTTCCACCTCCGATTCGCTCGAATCTAATCACAAATTGTTCAATTACTTTAATAAACACTATATGAATTAGTTTGAAAGCATAAAAACGATTTTCCCAAAGTTTTACTCAAAATTTCCCAAAATGCCCCCGGGCCCACGTGGTCAAAACTCGAGGTTTGAACCAAAATCCGGTTACCCATTCCCCCACGAGCTCAAATATGTAATTTGTTTTGAAATCGGACCTCAAATCGAGGTCCAACTCCCCAATTTATAGAAAACCTAGGTTATACCCAAAAATCCCAATTTCACCCATGAAAATCTTTGATTTCAAGTGGAAAACATGTTTAATGATGTTAAAAGTTGAAAGAATTGAGTAAAAATCAACTTACAAATGATTTGGGATGAAGTTTGCTCTTGAAAAATCGCCTATGGTGTTTGGGTTTTGAAAGAATGGTGGAAAGTGCTGAAAATTCGACTAAGTATACAATTTGCTGGGCCTCGGATATGGGAAATGCGAACATAGGTTCGCATTTGCGAACAAAACAGGCGTGGGAATTGCGAACATTGGTTCGCATTTGCGAACACTGGGCCTGGGCACAGACTTCGCATTTGCGAAGTATCGATCGCTTTTGCGATCTGGGCCCTCTCGCATAGGCGTCGCATTTGCGACCCCAGCCCATTTTCCCCCTCTTCTCATTTGCGAAGGAATGATCGCATTTGCGATCCGGCCCAGACTTCCCCTTCTTCGCATTTGCGATCGAGTTGACGCATTTGCGACTTCGCATTTGCGAGTACTTCTTCGCAAATGTGAAGATACCAGAACTGGGGAATACCAGCTTTTCAAAAATGAGGAAATGCAATCCGATTCCTATCCAAAACTCACCCGAGCCCTCGGGGCTCCAAACCAAACATGTACACAACCTCGAAAACATCCTACGGACTTGCTCATGCGATCAAATCACCAAAATAACATCATTTACATAGATCAAGCCTCAAAGCACATGATTTTTCATTATAACTTCATAAACTTCAAACTTTAGATATTTAGGTCCGAAACACGTCAAATGACGTCCGATTTTGACCAAACTTCACAGAAAGTGCTTACCACATATTTAAGACTTGTACCGGGCACCGGAACGAAAATACGAGCCCGATACCATAGTCTTTTAATCAATTTTCATTTCCATTTTTCCTTAATAATTTCAGGTAAACAATTTCACGGAAAAATTCATATCTCGGGCTCTAGACCTCGGAATTCGATTCCGGGCACATGCCCGAGTCCCATATTTTTCTATGGACCTTCCGGGACCGTCCAATCTCGGGTCCGGGTCCGTTTACCAAAAATGTTGACCAAAGTCAACTATAAGCATATTAATATCAAAATTCTTTAAATTTTTCGCGGAATTCACATATTTCAACATAAAAGCTTTCCGGCTACGCGCCCGGACTGCGCACGCAAAATCGAGGCAAGTAGAAAAATGAGGTTTTAAGGCCTCGAAAGCATTGAATGGATGAGGAACTAGGTGATGACCCTTTGGGTCGTCACATCCTCCACCTCTAAAACAACCGTTCGTCCTCGAACGGACAAAAGAAAGAAGTACCTCAGTCGGGGAACAGATGTGGATAACGGCTCCGCATATCGGACTCGGACTCCCAGGTCGAGGCCTCAGGGGGCTGACCTCTCCACTGAACACGAACAGAGGGAAAACTCCTAGATCTCAACTGACGGACCTGCCGGTCTAGAATAGCTACCGGCTCCTCCTCATAAGATAAATCTTTGTCCAACTGGACAGTGTTGAAGTCTATTACATGGGTAGGATCGCCGTGATACCTCCGAAGCATAGACACATGAAAAACTGGGTGCACGGCTGATAAGCTAGGTGGCAATGCAAGTCTATAAGCCACCTCTCCCACTCGATCAAGAATCTCAAGCGGACCAATGTACCTAGGGCTAAGCTTGCCCTTCTTTCCGAACCTCATCACGCCCTTCATAGGCGACACCCGGAGCAATACCCTCCAAAATCTGAATAGTCCGCTCGGACTGACCGTTCGTCTGAGGATGGAACGATGTGCTCAACCGAACCTGGGTACCTAACTCCTGCTGAACCGCTCTCCAGAAGCGCGAGGTAAACTGCGTACCCCGATCCGAAATGATAGATACCGGCACTCCATGAAGGCGAACAATCTCCCGGATATAAATCTCAGCTAACCTCTCGGATGAATAGGAGACTGCCACTAGAATGAAATGTGCTGACTTGGTCAGCCTATCAACAATGACCCAAACAGTAATGAAATCCATGGTAATCCTCTCCCACTTCCACTCAGGGAGCTCAATCCTCTGAAACAAACCACAGGGTCTCTGATGCTCATACTTAACCTGCTGACAGTTCAGACACCGAGCCACATACGCAACAATGTCCTTCTTCATCCTACGCCACCAATAATGCTGCCGCAAGTCCTGATACATCTTCGTGGAACCCGGGTGAATAGAATACCGAGAACTATGGCCTCCGCTAAGATCAACTCTCGAATCCCATCAACATTAGGCACACAAACTCGCCCCTGCAATCTCAAAACACCATCATCATCTAAGGTCACCTTCATGGCACCTCCACGTTGTACCGTATCTCTCAGGACACACAAATGGGGATCATCAAATTGCCGATCACGGATACGCTCCAATAGAGAAGAACGAGCGACCGTGCAAGCCAACACTCTGCTAGGCTCAGAAATATCTAATCTCACAAATCGGTTGGCCAAAGCCTGAACATCTAAAGCAAGCGGTCTCTGGCTGACCGGGATATAAGCAAGACTACCCATGCTGGCGGACTTTCTACTCAATGCATCGGCCACCACATTGGCCTTACCCGGGTGATATAAGATAGTGACATCATAATCCTTCAACAACTCCAACCACCCCCTCTGCCTCACATTCAAATCCTTTTGCTTAAATAAGTACTGTAGACTCTTATGATCAGTGAACACCTCGCACGTCACGCCATACAAATAGTGCCTCCAAATCTTCAAGGCGTGGACAATGGCTGCCAACTCTAGATCATGCACTAGACAGTTCTTCTCATGAATTTTCAACTGCCTCGAAGCATAAGCAATGACTCTGCCATCCTGCATCAATACTGCACCAAGCCCAATACGGGAAGCATCACAATAAACTGTATAGGGCCCTGAACCTGTGGGCAGAACCAACACCGGTGCCGTAGTCAGAGCTGTCTTGAGCTTCTGAAAGCTCGCCTCACACTCATCCGACCATCTGAACTGGGCACCCTTCTGGGTCAATCTGGTCATCAGCGCTGCAATAGAAGAAAATCCCTCCACGAACCGACGGTAATAACCTGCTAACCCCAAGAAACTCCGAATCTCGGTCGCTGAAGCTGGTCGAGGCCAATTCTTGACTGCCTCAATCTTCTTCGGGTCCACCTGAATACCCTCTGCTGATACAATATGACCCAGAAATGCAACCGAACTCAACCAGAACTCGCACTTCGAAAACTTAGCATATAACTGACTATCCTTCAGAGTCTGAAGAACCACTCTGAGGTGCTGCTCGTGCTCTTCCTGGCTGCGGGAGTACACCAGAATATCATCTATAAAGACTATCACGAACAAGTCTAGATAAGGCCTGAACACTCGGTTCATCAACTCCATAAATGCTGCTGGGGCATTGGTCAACCCAATTGACATGACTAAAAACTCATAGTGCCCATACCGAGTGCGGAATGCTGTCTTAGGGACATCAGACGCCCTAATCTTCAGCTGATGGTAGCCAGATCTCAAGTCTATCTTTGAGAACACCCTTGCTCCCTGGAGCTGGTCAAACAAATCATCAACCCTCGGCAGTGGATACTTGTTCTTTATCGTCACTTTGTTCAATTGCCAGTAATCAATACACATCCGCATCGAACCATCCTTCTTCTTCACAAATAACAGCGGCGCACCCCAAGGAGAAACACTAGGCCTGATAAGACCCTTCTCTAGCAAATCCTACAACTGGTCCTTCAACTCCTTCAACTCTGGCGGGGCCATGCGATATGGCGGAATAGAAATGGGCTGAGTGCCCGGAACCAAGTCAATACAGAAATCTATATCCCTGTCGGATGGCATACCCGGCAGGTCTGAAGGAAAGACATCGGGAAACTCCCGGACAGTAGGCACAGAGTCTATGGAAGGAACCTCTGCGCTGGAGTCATGGACATATGCCATATAAGCCAAACACCCCTTCTCGACCATGCGTCGAGCCTTAACACATGAAATAACTCTGCGAGTGGCATGACCTGAGGTCTCTGTCCACTCTAGTCGGGGCAATTAAGCCAAGGTCACGGTCTTGGCGTGACAATCTAAGATGGCATGTTACGGGGACAACCAATCCATCCCCAATATGACGTCGAATTCCACCATAACTAAAGGCAGTAAATCAACACGAATCTCAAAACCGCCAATAACCACTTTTTGTGAACAATGGACGCAATCCACAACAATAAAATCACCCACCGGCGTAGACACATAAACAAGGCACCCAAAGAATTACTCGGCATGACCCGATACGGCGCAAACTAGGACCGAAGCTTCTCTACCACAAGCCAGAACAGTACCTGCACCTCCACCTCTGATACCTTTACCTCCACCTCTCGCATCTCTACATCCATCTCTAATACCTTTATCTCCACAAAGCCTCCGAAGAGCTGATCTATCACTGGTCTATGTTGCTGCTCAGCTGAAGAAGCGGTACATGACCTCGCCATTCGCGAAAGAACGGAGTAGAAATTCAATCAGCATTTGAGAAACCAATCGCACGACAAGAAAGAACAAATGAGAGGTTTTCCTAACACAATAGACTCTGGGGAACAAGTACAGACGTCTCCGTACCTACCCCTCAGACTCTACTAAGTTTGTCCGTGAGTTGTGAGACCTATGTAACCTAGTGCTCTGATACCAACTTGTCACGACCCGGATTTCCCACCATCGGGATCGTGATGGCGCCTACTCGTGGTAGCTAGGCAAGCCAACTTATTTACCTTTCATTAATCAATAAATCTGTTAACAATCCATAGCATCAATAAGAAACATGGAATTTAATAATAATAATAGCGGAAGTCTAATTTATAAGTCTGAATCAAAACGCAGAATAGTCAACAATAGCCTCTACCCAAGATTTGGTGTCACATTACTCACGAACCACTAAGAATAAACTAAATACAAAGGTCTGAAAGAAATATAACAGCTGTCTGTCTCGAAAACAACGAGGCAACAGTCGAAAGGAAAACATAAAGAAGAGACACCGAGCCTGCGGACGCCTGCAAGGCTACCTCAGTCTCGTGAATAAGAAAGTCTGCTCCCGAACTACTACTGCTGCTGCTCTTCAAAACCTGGACCTGTGCAAAAATGCACAGAAGTGTAGCATCAGCACAACCGACCCCATGTGCTGGTAAGTGTCTAGCCTAACCCCGGCGAAGTAGTGACGAGACTAGACCGGACACCACATGAACCTGTGCAGCTATAAATATACAACGGAATCGAAATACCAGGCAAGTAACAATGTGGGAGGGGAAACATGCTATGGGGGGACAACAATATTAACAGTAATCCAAAGTAACCAACTAAAGCAGCTTAGAATTACAGTGAGCAAGAACCAATACTCAAAATAAACACATGGTATCAATAACTATTGCGGCGTGCAACCCGCTCCATAATTACTATTGTTGCGGCGTGCAACCCGCTCCACAAATACCACTGTTGCGGCGTGCAACCCGACCCATATCATTTATCATGTATAATTTTGCGGCGCGCAACCCGATCCTCACCTTTTACTGTTGCGGTGTGCAACCCGATCCTCAATATCATTGTTGCGGCGTGCAACCCGACCCGCACATATTATTGTTGCGGCGTGCAACCCGATCCTCAATATCATTGTTGCGGCGTGCAACCCGACCCTCACATATTATTGTTGCGGCGTGCAACCCGATCCTCAATATCATTTAACAGTCCGACTCCCCAAACAACCATCACAATTAAGGGGCATAAAAATAAGTAAATATTTGACAAACATCCCGGCAAGGGAAAGAATCCAACAAGCTCAACCAAACGTCCCGGCAAGGGAATAATCAACAACGTTTTCTCTTTCTTACTTTTCTTATCTCACGATATCACTGGAGCCCAAGCTCCAAGAAATTTCTTATCTCATATTCCGTCACAAACAACAATATAACGACTTCCCAGTAAGGGAACAAAACATCATCTCAAATATTATGGCAAGGGGATTACTATAACCATATTAGTTCCAACATCTAACCAATACATTAGTTCCAACATCTAACTACCACAGCTATAACCAACCTATTACCACACTTGACCACCTCATGTATATCTAACCGACTACCACACCCAACCAACCCATCTATAACTATTGTCATCATATGACACAAGGAAACATTAACCTGAGCGACCCTAGTATCCGTTAAGAACACAATGCAGAGGAATCACAACCCAACAATAGCCCGTCAAGAGAGCAACATAATGTTCTCTTCTCTTCACAACTCGAGTAAATGCTCTACAGGTTCAATTATCACTCGTACTGTCACAATTCGTTCTACAACTGGAGCCGATGCTCCTCAATGAAACAAGTCATTTCATATACTTTCAATATTCATATCACAATTCGAGCCAATGCTCCTAGGGATCAAATTATCATATCACCATTCACATGTTATTCACAACATATAGAAATACTCCAATAAACATGGAATTCACAATCAGTTCATGATAATCACATTATAAGGACTCACGGTCATGCTAGACACCAATGTATAGATACTCGTCACCATGCCTATACATCGTACTCGATCACATAGCAATTAGCAACAAGACTCAACTCCTATTCCCTCAAGCTAGGGTTAAACCAAACACTTACCTCAAAGCCTTGAAATCCACTTAATCCTCAACTATCGCTTTACCTCGTGGTTCCACCTCCGATTCGCTCGAATCTAATCACAAATTGTTCAATTACTTTAATAAACACTATATGAATTAGTTTGAAGGCATAAAAACGATTTTCCCAAGTTTTTTTTACTCAAAATTTCCCAAAATGCCCCCGGGCCCACGTGGTCAAAACTCGAGGTTTGAACCAAAATCCGGTTACCCATTCCCCCACGAGCTCAAATATGTAATTTGTTTTGAAATCGGACCTCAAATCGAGGTCCAACTCCCCAATTTATAGAAAACCTAGGTTCTACCCAAAAATCCCAATTTCACCCATGAAAATCTTTGATTTCAAGTGAAAAACATGTTTAATGATGTTAAAAGTTGAAAGAATTGAGTAAAAATCAACTTACAAATGATTTGGGATGAAGTTTGCTCTTGAAAAATCGCCTATGGTGTTTGGGTTTTGAAAGAATGGTGGAAAGTGATGAAAATTCGACTAGGTATAAAATTTGCTGGGCCTCGGATATGGAAAATGCGAACATAGGTTCGCATTTGCAAACAAAACAGGCGTGGGAATTGCGAACATTGGTTCGCATTTGCGAACACTGGGCCTGGGCACAGACTTCGCATTTGCGAAGTATCGATCGCTTTTGCGATCTGGGCCCTCTCGCATTTGCGAGCATGGGCGTCGCATTTGCAACCCCAGCATGGGCGGAAAAATTCATATCTCGGGCTCTAGACCTCGGAATTCGATTCCGGGCACATGCCCGTGTCCCATATTTTTCTACGGACCTTCCGGGACCGTCCAATCTCGGGTCCGGATCCGTTTACCAAAAATGTTGACCAAAGTCAACTATAATCATATTAATATCAAAATTCTTCAAATTTTTCGCGGAATTCACATATTTCAACATAAAAGCTTTCCGGCTACGCGCCCGGACTGCGCACGCAAAATCGAGGCAAGTAAAAAATGAGGTTTTAAGGCCTCGAAAGCACGGAATGGATGAGGAACTAGGTGATGACCCTTTGGGTCGTCACAGATTTGCAACTTTGGAGAGACGAAGGGGAAATGGGGAGGGGTCTCTAGTTTTAGGGGTATGGTTAGGACAATTATATGTAAAGGGGTAGGCTAGTTCCCGTCCGTTAGATCAAGGGTGATCAACGGCTGGGATTGATTGTTACTGAAACGGCGCCTTTTTGATTAATTTAGGAGTGCTGGACCGGGCAGGGGTTGGGCTGGTTGATTATTGGGGGGGGGGGGGGATTTTGGGCTTCGAAATAGGTTTGGCCCAATTCGAGTCCAAACAGGCCTTCTTTCTTTTCTCTTCTTTGAATTGATTTAATTTCTTTTAATTTCCAATTTTAAATACTAGTAAACTTAATTAAACATAAATTAGGTCCTAAACAAAACCTAGCAATATAAAATTGACTTAATTATCTATTTCTATTACTAAAATAATTAATTGATTTAAAACTAATGAAGGAAAGGTACTAATTTATAAAACTAAAGCTAAAATGTGGAATAATCTATATTTTTGATTTTTGTCTATTAATACAATTAATTAACAACTCAAACCTAAAAATACAAATATCGACCTAAAAATGCAATGCATGAAACTTGAATATTTTTTTCGGGTATTTTCTATGCTTTTAAAATATAAAAAAAATGCAACTAAACTGCAAACAATTAAGCAAATATTCCTAAAGATTCAATAAAAAATTGAGATAAACTAGAAAAATCTATTTTGTGATTTTGTATGAGTATTTTGGTCGGGCAAAAATCACGTGCTCACAGCTGCCCCTCTTTGCTCGAAAACACGAAGAGTTTTCGGGCAAAGATAAAGTGAGCAAATACGAGCGATTTTTGCCCGTTTGGAGGTTGCATACATATCCTTGGCTATAAAGGAATCAGGTTAGTGTAGTTCTGGAAGTTTTGGTGGCTGGGACTACCGAATTGCTGTGATTTTACTGCTGTTGCTGTTGTTACTGCTTGCTGAGCTCCTTATTACACTAAAATCGAAAAATGAAAAAGGCTAACTAAGCCTATCAGCTACGAGTTACAAGATTCCTATCTATGAGTCTTTTGAAGCTTGATCTTGAGTCTTGGTTGGTTCTTCATGCAGACTCTGATCTGGATCTTGATGCTTGTTAGCTGCAGGTGCTGGTTCAATCTTCTTCGGATTTTTCGGATCAAGACGGGACATACAAAGCTTGTGACTTCAATCACGTCTTGAGCAGTCCACATCTTTTCTTCGCTTCTGCACTTTGAGTACACTTCTTTTTCTTTTTCTTTTTCTTCTTTTTCTTTTATTCTGGATTGAGACTTCTTCTTATGGATGTCTCGAACCCTGTGCCTCGAGGTAGAACCTGCTTAGACACCAAAACAAACAAACGCACAGAATTTTTGTGCCCCAGTTTTCACTAGGAAAATTTCGTGAGTTATTTGTAACCAAAACTTTATACTACTTAATTATTGAAAGCAATAAAGATCAGGATTGTGTATCCTTGGGAAAAAGAGGTTAGGGAGTGGAAACCCTATATCTAAAAATAAAATCAACTAGGGGTTGGAGACCCTAGGTTGGAAAAATCATCAGGTTATGCTGGCATCAACTAGGGAGTGAGACCCTATGTTAGAAAAGTCATCGGCTTATGCCGGCATCAACTAGGAAATGGGACCCTATGTTGGAAAAGTCATCGGGTTATGCCGGTATCAACTAGGGAATGGGAGACCCTATGTTGGAAAAGTCATCGGGTTATGCCGGCATCAACTAGGGAGTGGGACCATATGTTGGAAAAGTCATCGGGTTATGCCAGCATCAACTAGGGAATGAGACCCTATGTTGGAAAAGTCATCGGGTTATGCCGGCATCAACTAGGGAGTGGGGTCCTACGTTGGAAAAGTCATCGGGTTATGCCGACATCAACTAGGGAGTGGGACCCTATGTTGGAAAAGTCATCGGGTTATGCCGGCATCAACTAGGTAGTGGGACCCTATGTTGGAAAAGTCATCGGGTTATGTCGGCATCCACTAGGGGGTGGGACCCTATGTTGGAAGATCATCGGGTTATGCCGGCATCAACTAGGGAGTGGGACCCTATGTTGGAAAGTCATCAACTAGGGAGTGGAGACCCTTTGTTGGAAAAGCGACTAGGGAGTGGAGACCCTATGTATAGAATAAAATCAACTAGGAATTGGAGACCCTATGTTGGAAAAATTGCAGCTAGGGATTGGAGACCCTATACTACCATGATTTTGAACTCTTCTTCTTTTCTTTCTTTTCATTTCATTCATCATCTTATTTAGGAGAATGAATAAGGAATTCGGAGGGGACTTCCTTTTTTGGGTTAACTTTAACTGCAGAACCGTTTTGGTCTCTGCGTACTTTGCTTTTAACGCACCTGCTTCTTGCAAGGTTGTTTTGGATTACACCTGTTTTCCTCCGTTTTTCAAACAAAGAACAATTTGTCAGATTGAAACGGTGGTTGGTTTTGTGGCCTTGGTTGTTTCAGTTACCTGATCTTGGCCCAACTCTTTCAATAAAAATGTCCATTGCTCGCTTGCTCTCTGGGAATTGGTTTCATTTCTAAACCCGAGGATCTTGACTTTTCCCAAATTCCACATGACGATTAACCCGTGTGGGACTTGGACTTTTTCCATCTTGTTTTGCCTTTATGGGCACTTGACTTTGATTTCTTTTCTTTTAAAGAGTTTTTTTTGACTCTGAAGCATCGGCCATCATGGCCAGTCGAGGTCGACTTGATGCACCTGTTGAGGTTGGGATTTTTCTCGAATATTGGCTTTTTGTCAAACAAAACCATGTAAACCAATCTTGCCATCTTTTCTTTATTTTAAATTCGGAATAGAATTAGACCGAAAGGGATTCAAAGAAAAATAAACAATGGACAAGATAATGAATTTAAACAAGAGGTGTCCCTTTCGGGGAAAGAAAAGAAGGACTTATCTGGAGTGCATGCAGACTTCAATGGACATGACATGCTTCTTGGACTGGATACCCGATTCTGCGTAAACCATCCAACTCTCATAAACCCATCATAACTCATACCTTAACTGAGAAACCTTTCCAGGACTCTATGAATATCGATGGTTGTACGGATCCCCTTTTCGATCAGTGGCGCCCTTCGCGGGTTTTCACCAGCTGACCTCTCTCATTTTCTCTTCTCATTGTCGCCTTATAGTGCTCTTTGCGAGTTTTCACTAACAAGACTCTCTCATTTTCAATTTCTCTGCTTACCATCACCCTATGGTGCCCGTGTGGGTTTTCACCAATAAGACTCTCTCATTTTATTCTCTCATTTGATCGTATCAGATCCAAGTAACCATATCCTCCAATTTTGAACATCTTTACCGATTGATCGGAAGGACTTGAACAGGACTTGGGGTGAAAAGAATTTGGATTGAATTACAACTTTGGAACCTTTACCATTATAAATTCTTCCCTAGTTTAAACTTTTGGGGAAATGTGGATTTTTTTTGGTGTGACTGAACCCCAGAGAAAGGCTGCCTACGTATCCTTTCGGAATCAAGTCGAACGTAGTTCAAGGAAACTTTTGTTGATGATTTTTTTTAATCATTTTCGGGTTCCAAAGAGGGTAATCAAAGAAAGGTAACTGGATCAAAGGGTTTGCAAAGTGTTGATAGTGTTTGGGTAGCGAGAATGAAAGCTTTCGTCATCCAATCGGAGAATATTAGTACCGCAAAAGGGCTAAACATAATACCTTTTGACCGCGTCCGCATTGATTGCTGTTTCGGGGTCATTTCCTTCAATGTCTCCCAAGTGCAATGCCCTTTTTGGCTTTTTCTTATAATGTGCGGTCCCTTCCAATTTGGAGCGAACTTTCCTTTTGCTTCCTTATAATGCGGGAGAATACGTCTCAAGACGAGTTGCCCCACTTCAAAGTTTCTAGGACGCACTTTCTTGTTGTAGGCATGGGCCATTCTTTGTTGATACAACTGCCCGTGGCAGACTGTGGCCATCCGCTTTTCATCAATCATGGTTAACTGTTCTAGATGGGTCTTGACCCATTCATTGTCCTCAATCTCAGCCTCGACGATGATTCGAAGAGACGGAATTTCAACTTCTGCAGGTATTACGGCTTCGGTGCCATAAACCAATAGATAGGGTATTGCCCCAACTGATGTGCGCACGGTCGTGCGATATCCCAATAATGCAAAAGGCAGCTTTTCATGCCATTGTCTGGAACTTTGAATCATCTTTCTAAGGATCTTTTTGATGTTTTTGTTTACCGATAAGGGGTAGAATTCCGATGCGTAATCTTAAATTGTTCGCAGACCTCCCTCGTCAAATGGTTGTTCAAATTTGCAGCATTGTCTGTGATTATAGTCTTAGGAATACCAAAGCGACAGATAATGTTGGAATGCACAAAGTCCACCACCGCTTTCTTGGTGACGACTTTGAGAGTGACTGCTTCAACCCACTTCGTTAAATAATCAATGGCAACTAAGATGAATCTATGTCCATTTGAAGCTTTCGGCTCGATTGGCCCAATGACATCCATACCCCAAGCAACGAATGGCCAAGGTGCTGACATCGGATGCAGTTGTGAAGGCGGTGCATGAATCAGGTCACCGTATACCTGACACTGATGGCATTTACGGACAAAACTAAAGCAATCCTTTTCCATGGTCATCTAGTAATAACCTGCCCGAGGATTTTCTTTGCAAGGACGTATCTGTTCATATGGGGCCCACATACTCCCGCATGCACTTCATTCATGATTCTTCCAGCCTCTTGGGCATCCACGCATCTTAAAAGGTTCAGGTCTGGAGTTCTTTTGTATAAAACCTCTCCGCTTAAGAAGAAACTACTGGCGAGCCTTCTAATGGTTCTCTTTTGATCTCCACTGGCTTGTTCGGGATATTCCTTTGTTTTCAAGAATCTTTTGATATCATGATACCATGGCTGACTATCTGGTTCTATCTCAACTGTATTGCAATAACCATGCCTTTCTCGGATTTGGATTTCTAGTGGGTCAATGTGGACATTGCCTGGATACGGCAGCATCGAGGCCAAAGTAGCTAGTGCATCGACTAACTCATTGTGCAACCGAGGAATGTACTTGAACCCGACGGATTTGAACCGCTTGCTGAGATCTTCTACATGTTGCCTGTATGGGATAAGCTTGATATCTCGGGTTTCCCATTCACCTTGAGCTTGTTGAATGATCAAATCAAAATCCCCCATGATTAACGATTCTTCCACGTCCAGATCAACTGCCATGTTCATGCCCATAATGCACGCTTCATATTTAGTAGTGTTGTTCGTACAGAAGAAGCAAAGCCGGGTGATGGATATAAATTATTCATATATTTTAATATAAAAATATAATATTTTAGATATAAAATATGACCAATTTATATCCTATTTTCGCGCTTTTCTAACAATTCGTTCAGGAAAAAGAATACATGGAAAAAGAGAAAAAGAAAGAATCTACAGTTCAAGGAAGAAGGATGCATCCGTGACAATTTCATCTAAGACTAGACAAAGTCAAGAGATACAAAGTTATGGCAAATTCTCACCAAAATATCAAGACAAATTGCCATATCAATTTCTCATCAAGGCCATATGATATATTAATATTATATTGCAATTTCTCACCAAGGCCTTGTAGGAATTTTCCTATAAATAGTCATATGTTTGTAGATGAAAAAGCATCCCTCTTTGTATCCAATTTTCTATCTAGTTTTTTCTAAGTTTCTAAAGAGAAAGAGAAGAGTAATATTGATCTCTTCCTCTAATATTTCTCTTTGTAGTAAAAATATTCTTAGTCTTTTGAAAGTATTTTTTAGCTTTTCTTACTTCATAATGGAGTAATTTCTTTTTGTTGGGATAGTTGATGAAGCTTGATATAATTATAATACTATCTCAGTTTCAATACATTCTTGGCCTGAAACTCTATATACATTTCATATTGTGATGGAATGATGATTTTTTAATCATTATTATCACATCTACATATTTTATATCTAAGTTATTCTTACATTAATTTTGTAATTCTCACGGAGCAAAATTAATATATAATAACTGATGAATAGAATATTAGAGTGAAAGTAATTTTTAATAAGACTATTATTTCAAGTCTATAATCTTGCTTTCCTCAGTTTTAATTCTCACGGAGAAATTGTTGAAGGCAAGATTATTGTTTTTCTAGTAAAAATATTCTCACGAAGTTTTTACTACACTTGAGCACAAAATACTAGAGTTAAAATAATTTTTAGTAAGATTATTGTTTCAAGCCTGTAATCTTGCTTTCCTCAGTTTTAATTCTCACGGAGAAATGAAAGCAAGATTATTGATTTTCTAGTAAAAATATTCTCACGAAGTTTTTACTACGCTTGAGCACAATTCAGGCAATATATTTCAGTTTAACGTCACTAGTTTTAAATCAAATGATTGACATAACCTCGCGGAGTGTAAATTATTTATTTATTTCTTAGTGTAAAAATATAATTGTATTAGTAATAAGCAATTATTCTTTAGAGAAATACGTATGAACCTGAGATTTTATTGTAATGATATATCAAGTGAATTCAACGATTCCCAACTCTTTTTAAATATAAACTTTTCAGAAGAAATTTGTCTTAATTTATAATTTCAAACACACCTCTCATCAATTTGGTTCTCTCAAATAGTAGTCAAAATATTACAAGTCTGTAGCTTAGATTGTCCAATCTCTGTGGGACGATATCATAAACTATACTAGAGTTTGACAGAGTACGAGCAGAAAATCCTATACACATAAGCTTCGTCAAATTTTTGGCGCCTTTGCCGGGGATTGGCACACATCTACTTCAGATTAAATATTTTATTACTAATTTGAGAATTTATTATTGTTAATTTTCCGTTCAAAATGTTATCTCCTACATACTACTATCATAATTGTACTGTTATTAGGAGCAATTCTATATAATATTGTAAAAAAGCATATAAAAAAGGAAAAAAAAAAGAAATCCCTCATAGTTAGTACTTAAACCTACTCTATTTTATATTTTATTATTATATTATTATTGTTAGTACTAACATCTATATAATAGTATAATATATTAGTTTTGTGATTCACAATCTCATTTTTTTTAAGTATATTTCATTATTTTTATTATTATTATAATTGTAAGTACTTGTTATTACTATTCTAGTTCTAAAAGTATCCTTTGTACTATTCTATATTACTATTATAACTATTACTTTTACTATATCTTTATAAAATATTATTTTATTCAACTTTTTTTAATTGATAGTACTGTAATCTTTCAACATACTTGATTTATTATTGATTTTTTTTCTTCATATAATATAATTAGTATTATATTATTTCTTTTGATGGTTAGTTATAACTTACTCTTTTAGTTAACTATAATATTACCGTACTATTTTTTTTAATTCATTTTTAAAAATATCTATTACTATTTTAGGGACTGTCTTTACTTTACTTTAATTTCAGATAGTTTATGACCCGCTCTTCTACAAAAGAGTTGGCCAATTACGATCCTGAAATTGAAAAAACTTTGCGATTGTGCAGGAAAGGACAAATATCGTCTCAAAACATAACTTGTAACAGAATGGAGCACCAATTAGAAGATGATAACAATCCACTACAAATTCCACCACCAGCTCATGTAGAGGAGCAGTTTGATGAAGTGGCGCCAAGACCAGCAAACAGAATCCTAAGGGATTATGCTAGACCTGATCACTTTAACTGTGAATCTAGTGTCAGGAAACCTCCAGTAGCAGCCAATAACTTTGAAATCAGGACAGGCCTGATTCAAACAATTCAACAATCTTGCATTTTCATCGGTGATCTAAGTGAAGATCCATTTTAATTGACTTTTTAGAATTGGTTGAAACTGCAAAGTATAACGGAGTACCTCCTGAAGCAATTAAGTTAAGGCTATTTCCTTTTTCTTTAAAAGGAGAGGCCAAAACTTGGTTACGAAGTTTGCCGCAAGGGTTTATTACGACATGGGACAAAATGACTCAGAAATTTTAAATAAATATTTTTCCCCAGCTAAAACAACAAAGTTAAGACAGGATATATCTAACTTCTTGCAGACTGACACTGAGTCAGTTTATCAAGCTTGGGAAGGATTGAAAACAATGTTAAGGAAATGTCCACATCATGACATTCCTGAACATATGCAATTGTACATTTTTTATCATGGTTTGAAACCATCTTCTAGAAATGTAATAGATGCAGCTGCAGGAGGTTCCATAATGGGAAAAACCACAGAAGAAGCATTGCAATTACTTAATGAAATTTCTGAAAATGCCATACAGTGGCCATCTAAGCGTGTAATCATTAAGAAAGCTGCTACAGTAAATCAGGTGGATGCTTTAAATACACTAACACAACAGATTGTTTCTTTGGCACAAAAATTTGAATCTTTTCAGGTAAATACACAACAACCAAGCCAGTCTGAGGCTTGTGGCTTGTGTGGAGGAAACCATCTAAACCACGAATGTCAAGCAACCAAGCAAAATGATGAACAGGTCAATGTCATCGGATACAAGCGGTATCCTTTTGGAAGTCCATTAGCACAAAAACATCCAGGATTTCAATGGAGCAATGCAAATGGTGCTGAAAACTCTCAAAATTACCGAAAGCAATAGGTACAGAGTCCTCCCGGATATCAAAATCAAAATCGTGGACAACAAAATTTCAGGCCTTATCAGCATGCAACTCCATATCAGCAAAAGCCTCAACAAGGCCATCCAAGCCTTGATGACCTTTTGTACAAGTACATTAAGGTTACTGATGAAAAAATGGAAAGCCAAAATTCAGCTCTAAAAAATCTTGAAATTCAGTTAAGCCAATTGGCAACTCTTGTGTCTGAAATGATTCAAGTTCCTTTACCGAGCAACACAGAGAAAAATCCTAAAGAACACCTTAAGGCCATTGCCTTACGGTCAGGTATGACTCTTGATGAACCCTATGCAAACAGACAAGAAAAGAATCAATTAGAACAACAGGTAGACAAGGGAGAAAATGTTGAGCTACCCTCTCAACCATCAGAAGAGAAAGAAGCCAAGAAAAAAGAAGAAAAAAAATACTAAAAATTTGACTTCTTTCCCTGTTACAATTCCTTTCCCACAAAAGATGAAAAGAGAAAATCTTGATAATCAATTTGCAAAGTTTTTGGAGATTTAAAAATAAATTCACATTAACATTCCTTTTACTGATGCTTTATTGCAAATGCCTTCATATGCCAAATTTCTAAAAGAAATTTTATCAAGAAAAAGGAAATTGGAAGAAGTTTCTGTGGTAATGCTTACTGAAAAATGCAGTGTTATACTTCAAAATAGGCTACCACAAAAACTTGGTGCCCAGGTACTTTTACCATTCCATGTACTCTAGGAGGAGTATACATTGAAAAAGCACTTTGTGATTCTGGAGCTTCAATAAATTTGATGCCATTTTCTATTTTTTAAAAATTAGATCTTGATGAAATGAAAGACACAGGTGTTTCACCTCAATTTGCTGATCAAAGTACTAAAAGACCAAAAGGAATAATTGAAAATGTGTTTGTAAGAGTAGATAAATTTGTTTTTCCTGCAGATTTCATAGTACTTGAAATGAAGGAGTGTTCTGATGAACCAATTATTTTAGGTAGACCATTTCTTGCAACTGGCAGGGCAATCATAGATGTCAATCAAGGACAACTAATTTTAAGAGTTGATGAAGAAAGAGTTATTTTTGATATGCAAAAGATACTAAGATTCTCAGAAGATGATACATCATCTTCATGCTTTTCAATTGACATGATTAATAATCTTATAGATGAATTCAAAGATAATCAATTAATTTCTGACTCAATGGAGAGATTTTTGGCCAAATCTGGCACCACACAGGATGAAGATCCAACTATCAGAAGTGATGCAAAATTATTGGAAAAAGATTATGAGGAAGGGGACATGCAGTTAGAAAAAGTACAACCAAAAATTGAACTCAAAACTCTCCCTTCTCATTTGAAATATGTCTATCTTGAGCATGAGTTATTTCCAGTAATTATTTCATCTTCTCTAACTACAGAACAGGAAGAAAGATTCATTAAAGTATTAAAAGCACACAAAGGAGCCTTGGGATGGACTGTAGAAGATATTAAAGGGATTAATCCAACAATTTGTACGCACAGAATCCTCATGGAGGATAGCTACAAACCAATAGTCCAACCCCAAAGAAGATTAAACCCAGCAATGCAGGAAGTGGTAAAAAAGGAGATTGTAAAGCTTTTGGCGGCAGGTATTATTTACCCTATTTTAGACAGCCCTTGGGTAAGTCCTGTTCAGGTAGTACCAAAAAAAAAAGAGGTATGACAGTGATAAAAAATAAAAATAATGAACTAATACCTACCAGGACCGTCACAGGATGGAGAGTCTGTATAGATTATAGACGTCTTAATGATGCCAAGTCCTGTTCAGGTAGTACCAAAAAAAGGAGGTATGACAGTGATAAAAAATAAAAATAATGAACTAATACCTACCAGGACCGTCACAGGATGGAGAGTCTGTATAGATTATAGACGTCTTAATGATGCCACTAGAAAAGATCACTTTCCTTTGCCATTTATTGATCAAATGTTAGAAAGAATTGCAGGATATGGGTTTTATTGTTTTCTTGATGGCTATTTAGGGAATAACCAAATACCAATCGCACCAGAAGATCAAGATAAGACAACTTTCACATGTCCTCATGGAACATATGCATATAGGAGAATGCCATTTGGTTTGTGCAACGCCCCTGCTACATTTCAGCGTTGCATGTCAGCAATTTTTTCTGACATGACTGAAATTTTTTTTGAAATTTTCATGGATGATTTTACACTCTTCGACAAGGATTTTGAGGATTGTCTTCACCACTTAACCTTAGTTCTTAAGAGATGTGAAGAGACAAACTTAATTCTTAATTGGGAAAAATGTCATTTTATGGTTACTGAGGGAATTGTTTTAGGACATAAAATCATTGCTAAAGGGATAGAAGTTGATAAGGCTAAAATTAATCTTATAGCAGGATTACCCCCTCCCACAACTGTTAAAGGCATTAGAAGCTTTCTAGGTCATGCAGGTTTTTACAGACGGTTCATAAAAGATTTTTCAAAGATTTCAAAACCACTGACTAACCTTTTAATGAAAGATGTTAAGTTTGAATTTTCAGGTGATTGTATGAAAGCCTTTGGCACCCTTAAAGAAAAATTATCAACTGCCCCTATAATTGTGTCCCCTGATTGGAACCAACCTTTTGAGGTCATGTGTGATGCTAGTGATACAGCAGTTGGAGCTGTTTTAGGCCAAAGAAAAGATAAGATTTTTCGTCCAATTTACTATGCCAGCAGGACAATGAATGGGGCTCAACTAAATTATGCCACGACTGAGAAAGAACTACGAGCAGTGGTATTTGCATTTGATAAGTTTCGTTCCTATCTGATAGGAACCAAGGTCACTGTTTTTACTGATCATGCGGCTCTAAAATACCTCTTAGCAAAAAAAGATGCGCGACCTAGATTGTTAAGATGGATTTTACTTCTCCAAGAATTTGAGCTTGAAATAAAAGATAAAAAGGGAACAGAGAATCAGGTAGCTGACCATTTGTCTAGATTAGAGAACCCCCACTTGAGTTATGTGATATAAAAGAAGAGTTTCCTGATGAACATATTTTTTCTATCAACTCAGTTGTGACTCAACCACCCTGGTTTGCAGATATTGCAAATTACTTGGTTAGAAAATGGACACCCCAAAATCTCACTTACCAACAGAGGAAAAAGTTATATCTGATGCTAAATACTATTTGTGGGATGACCCTTATTTAAAATTTGTGCAGATAATATTATCAGAAGATGTGTACCAGAAGAAGAAATGACCAAAATTTTGTATCAGTGCCACGATGGAGCAGTTGGAGGACACTATGCAGCAAATCGAACTGCCTTTAAAGTTCTAGAGGTTGGATTTTTCTGGCCAACACTTTTTAAGGATGCTCGTGCCTACGTTGCACAGTGTGACAGGTGTCAAAGAACAGGCAATATCACTAAGAGAGATGAGATGCCATTGCAATCAATACAGGTATGTGAAATATTTAATGTTTGGGGGATAGATTTCATGGGTCCTTTTCCTTCATCTCATTCTTTTGAATATATCCTTGTGGCTGTGGATTATGTTTCAAGATGGGTTGAAGCCATCCCAACAAGGAAAAATGATACTCAAACTGTGTGCAATTTTCTTAAGAAAAATATTTTTACCAGGTTTGGTACACCACGAGTTATCATTAGCGACCAAGGGTCTCATTTCATGAATAGACAATTTTCAGCATTATTGTCAAAATATGGTGTGACTCACAAAACAGGAACACCATATCATGCTCAAACAAAGGGCAAGTTGAGGTTTCTAACCGCGAATTAAAACGAATACTTGAAAAAACGGTTGGAATCTCCAAAAAAGACTGGGCTTCAAAATTAGATGACACACTGTGGGCATATCGAACGACGTTTAAAACGCCAATTGGTACGTCTCCATATCGATTAGTCTTTGGAAAAGCTTGTCATCTTCCAGTTGAATTAGAACACAAAGCCTTTTGGGCATTGAAAGCATTGAACTTTGATTTAACCCCTGCTGGTAAAAATAGATATTCTCAGGTGAATGAATTGGAAGAACTCAGATTAGAAGCCTATGAAAATGCCAAAATTTTTAAAGAAAAAAAAAAACGGCACGACAATTTAATCCGACAGAAAACTTTTAAAATTGGAGATCATGTACTTCTATACAACAGTAGACTCATGTTATTTCCAGGAAAATTAAAATCAAGGTGGACGGATCCTTACAATGTTACAGATGTTACTCCATACGGAGCAATTGAAATTCAACAAACCAATGGAGGAGACAAATTTAAGGTAAATGGTCACAGGTTAAAATTATATTTTGGAGGGCATTTTGAGCAACAACCATCTGTCACTTTGATAGATTGATGAAGTCTGCAATTAATAAGTCGAGCTGGCGACGTTAAACTCAGAACTATGGTTCCTTACCCGTAGCCATTGAGGGTGAAGCAATGGAGCCTCATAAGTCCAACATAGATTTAAATAGTTAAATGCTTAATCAATTGATCTGGTTAATATCCAGGTTATTGTACAACCAGAACATCTCATGAAGGCCTCTACAAAAACAGAGTCACCTATACAGGAGTAACTCCATGGTGATCGGTATGCCTAAGTAACTGGTTGGTTAACCATTTAATAATGTAATTCATATGTTGGCA
This sequence comes from Nicotiana attenuata, assembly GCF_001879085.1. Lineage (NCBI taxonomy): Eukaryota > Viridiplantae > Streptophyta > Magnoliopsida > Solanales > Solanaceae > Nicotiana > Nicotiana attenuata. The sequence goes on from NW_017671674.1 coordinate 153,909, forward strand.
CAGGTAATTTTCTAGTTTATATACAAACTAGACTTGTTATTTATACGCAAAAGGTGTGTGGCTGCAGTTTCTTTCAAGCTTTCTTCTGCAGTTGTATATTTGAAAGCCAAAAAAATTTTTATCTATCTATCTATCTATCGATATATATATATATATATTTAGATTTTTTTTTAATAATTATGCCTCTTGTAGAGTATTAATTTATCAAAATAAAACTCTTATCATTCTATATTAAATATATATTTTTTATATTTACCACATAACTTTCTTGTTTTTAAGTTTATTTTTATGAAGGCAAGAATAAATATCTTCAATACTTGGCAAGATATTCTGAGATTGAGAAGCATTATGATCAAAAAGCAAGTAAAACGTATAATCTATATGCTAGAACTTGCCCCAAATGTCTTTCGAGGCGAAATCCTAGACAACACTGATTTTTGAAATATGAATTTAGGCTTTCTTTGTTTACCTCAGTCTTTTCTAGATATTGCACAAAAATTTACTACAGAAAAAACAAAAAAATATCACTAGCACCTATTTTGAAGCTTGAAGACCTAATTTTTTCTTTTGATACCTAAGTATGACCAAATTTAAATATCACATTCATGCTTATGATTTGAAAAGTCCTTTTTCAGAAAATAAGTTTGGAGCTCATTTTGAAAAAGAATCAGAATTAAAGAAAAGAAAAAAAAAGGAGAGATTGATCTTATGTTCAAGCATTATAAGTACAAAAAAAAAATCAATACCAAATATTTGGAAAGTCTGATCTTAGAATATTCTGCTCCAAAACTGGAAAAAGGCAAGTCACTACAAATATAACCTTTAACCTACCAGCCTGAAGCCAACATTACAAGCCAGAAAAAGTCCTAAAAGATTTTAGAAATCAGTGTTTAGTCTACATTAGTGGAGATAGACATAAAGGGCAAGCCTATGGACAAAGATGAGGAATACTCAATGCAAATGATCATAAAGTTATCAATTTCAGAGAAGTCTCAAAAAGAAAGAAGGTACAATTTTTGTTGAATAAAAATAAAAGTAAAACAAGGTAAAGACTTGATGAATATAGAAAATTTATAAAGTTTGAAAGCATGATAGATTTTATTTGATTAAATTTTCATTTTACAAGATTCGCCATAATTTTAAAAAAAAAACAAATATAGCAACATATCTTTTTCAAAATTCTTTTCCTCAAGGACGAGCAAAATTCAAGTGTGGGGGTATTTGATGGATATAAATTATTCATATATTTTAATATAAAAATATAATATTTTAAATATAAAACATGACCAATTTATATCTTATTCTCGCGCCTTTCTAACAATTCGTGCAGGAAAAAGAATACATGGAAAAAGAGAAAAAGAAAGATCTACGGTTCAAGGAAGAAGGATGCATCCGTGACAACTTCATCTAAGACTTTATAAAATCAAGAGATACAAAAGTTATGGCAAATTCTCACCAAAATTTCATGACAAATTGCCATGTCAATTTCTCATCAAGGCCATATGATATATTAATATTATATTGCAATTTCTCACCAAGGCCTTGTAGGAATTTTCCTATAAATAGCCATATGTTTGTAGAAGAAAGGGCATCCCTCTTTGTATCCAATTTTCTATTTAGTTTTTTTCTAAGTTTCTAAAGAGAAAGAGAAGAGTAATCTTGGTCTCTTCCTCTAATATTTCTCTTTGTAGTAAAAATATTCTTAGTCTTTTGAAAGTATTTTTTAGCTTTTCTTACTTCATAATGGAGTAATTTCTTTTTGTTGGGATAGTTGATGAAGCTTGATATAATTATAATACTATCTCAGTTTCAATACATTCTTGGCCTGAAACTCTATATACATTTCATATTGTGATGGAATGATGATTTTTTAATCATTATTATTACATCTACATATTTTATATCTAAGTTATTCTTATATTAATTTTGTAATTCTCACGGAGCAAAATTAATATATAATAACTGATGAATAGAATATTAGAGTGAAAGTAATTTTTAATAAGATTATTATTTCAAGTTTATAATCTTGTTTTCCTCAGTTTTTTCTCACGGAGGAATTGTTTAAGGCAAGATTATTGATTTTCTAGTAGAAATATTCTCACGAAGTTTTTACTACACTTAAGCACAAAATATTAGAGTTAAAATAATTTTTAGTAAGATTATTGTTTCAAGCCTGTAATCTTGCTTTCTTCAGTTTTAATTCTCACGGAGAAATTGTTGAAGGCAAGATTATTGATTTTCTAGTAAAAATATTCTCACGAAGTTTTTACTATGCTTGAGCACAATTCAAGCAAGATTTTTCAGTTTAATCGTCACTAGTTTTAAATCAAATGATTGACATAACCTCACGGAGTGTTAATTATTCATTTATTTCTTAGTGTAAAAATATAATTGTATTAGCAATAAGCAATTATTCTTTAGAGAAATACGTATGAACCTGAGATTTTATTGTAATGATATATCAAGTGAATTCAATGATTCCCAACTCTTTTTAAATATAAACTTTTCAGAAGAAATTTGTCTTAATTTATAATTTCAAACACACCTCTCATCAATTTGGTTCTCTCAAATAGTAGTCAAAATATTACAAGTCTGTAGCTTAGATTGTCCAATCTCTGTGGGACGATATCATAAACTATACTAGAATTTGACAGAGTGCGAGCAAAAAATCCTATACACATAAGCTTCGTCAACATGCTTATTGATCGATTTACTGGAAAATCAAAAATATTTATTGGCATCGATGAAGATATTGAATTTAATAATCAAACACAATTTGAAGACCTACTACACACTTTAAATCCTCCTGGTTTGCCCCCTTACAAATTATGTTTGAAAGAGAATTGTCCAATTATATTATTGCGAAATTTAAATCCATGTGAAGGTTTATGTAATGGCACGCGATTGACCTGCTGTGATTTTAAAAGCCATGTTATCAGCGCTAAGATTACAACAGGTGATTTCAAAAATATGCACGTGTTTATCCCAAGAATTCCATTATTATCATCACAGGATGGAAAAATGCCTGTTCAATTTAAAAGAACGCAATTTCCCGTTAGACTATGCTTTGCTATGACAATAAATAAAGTACAAGGCCAGACTTTAGATTTCGTTGGAATTTATTTGCGGGAACCTGTAATTTCACATGGTCAACTTTATGTTGCCTTATCGAGAGCAAAGAGTTCAAATTGTGTGAAATTGTTGATCCGACCGTCTAGCCAAGTAGCCATGACGATCATTCTACCTCTAATATAGTATACGGCAAAATTATTCAGAAGGCAATCCTTTGAGTTACAGGTTGTGATGTTTTTTCTTTGTATTCTCCTATATCCTCTTTCTCATTGTTGCTTTGTATAGATAAAGTATCAGACATGCTAATGCAATTATTTTCTTCGTGAATTGTGATTTTCTATTCACTGGTAATGAGCATGGTATAGCCAAACCTTTTATTATGTATCTGCTTTTTTACGTTTAGTTTGATGATATTCCCCCTCCAGTGGATTAATGTAAAAAATATGCTAATGTATTCCTCCTCATAGAATAGTCCAATCTCTCATTAAGTAGTTTCGATGTGTTAGATCTTTTTAGACTTAGTTATATTTCAAATTGGATCCCTTCTTGGTGCTTTTACTTTGTCTTCCACATTTTCTCCGAGCAAGTAAATAATATTTTCATAACCTTTGGTGGCTCAAATTGGCTTCGGAACCTTATAATTTATATTTGCAGGTTAACGCTGTCCTGGTAGGAAATTGCAACTATTTTCATGATCAAAAAGTTTTCACCACAACTATTTAGCTCATAGAAGTGCGTTTATTTTTACAGGCAAAATGTTCCATGGATCACAAGTCATGGAGGTTTCATGGCATATTGACGATGCATTGTTACGAGAACGGTCAAGTTGTAGATTGTGTTTGGATTGACAAATTAAGGGAAATTTTGCTACATCCATATCAAATATCACCTAGGTGGCCTTGAAGGTAACATAATTTTCTTTTGTAACTTTCTAGAAACAGACTCAAAACATGAGTAATACATAGTATTTCACTGTTGAGCTTTATTTAAATGGTCTTTTCCTTTTTGTACATATATCGACGACGTCTATATTGGTGGAGTTATTTAGTTTCAACAGTTGATTTCTTGGAAATCATTTAACATACTTTAGCTAATAATCAGTCCTTCCTACCAAGTATGCAGATTTTGTTGCGGAAGAAGAGAAGCCAAAGGTACATCATATAGATTCAGGGGAGACTTTTTTAGAGAAAATAGCATAGACAATAAAGTCCGCTCACCAAGATTATACTTACTATCAAGGAGGAAGTAAAGAAAATCTCGAGTGTAAAGGTTGGAAATCCAGAGATGATAAGAGTAAAAGTAGCAGGCTAGGTGGCCTCTTTCAGAAAGTAGACTCCACTCTTCACATGGTCAACAGGCAAGTGCCTCCACTAAGAGAAAAAATGACATTTCTCTTCTTTGTCATGTTGATATAAGTTTTGCAATAGCTGTAGGTGCATCTTTACATTTTAAATCAAACTCTTAATATATTACATATAGCTACTTGTATCAGTGTACACATATAGTCCTTTCTCTCTCTATAGTTTTTCTTTCCCTGTTGTTTTGAGATCTAAATAAGTATGAATAGAAATTTTATGAGAAGTGATAAAGTATTTCACTTTTTCCCTTTGTGTAGAGTATATTTTTTCTTTCTTCTTTTTGAATGTTTTGGAGTGTAGGACTTTCTGCTGATGGGTGCTCTTAGATTTGCGAGAGAAAACCATGAAAAGAACATAAATTTCTGTATCTATACTGTGACTTCATACCTGCTCTAACTGCTATAAAGTTTTATTTTCCTATTTAAAGGAAAAATAACGATAGATGGACAGATTGCAGGTACTGCACAAACTGGTATCTCCACCAGCTTTGTCTGCTAAGATCTTTAAAGCTGTATCTGATTTACCAGCTGCCAGTTTTAAACATCTAAAGGTAAAGGTTGCTTTGCTCGGAAGAAATTTGAGGTCTTGGAGAAGAAACTTCTTATTTTGAGGAGTTTGATACTGAAGATGGTGTTTGTGAATTGCGTTGAATACCGAGAAGATGCTAGCTGCGTTGCTATTCAATCTTATTTCATTCCTTGCTCTGGTTCCTACTGCTCTCGGTAAGTTCATATCCTTACCTCTTGTTTTATTTTGTATTTTTGGATTATCTATTTATTTTTATAGGGACCTGTGATGTTACATAGGTGTTTAGGGAATATAATTATCAGTTTAATCCTGATTGGACCTCAGATTATAGAAATGAAACAATATGGAGAGCATTAATATAATGAGAAAATATATTTTATTTGATTGTGCACATATTCTTAATTCTCAGTTTGCTCTTACCATTGCTATATTGTGTCCTTGAGATAGCTTCCTTTGTCTCATTCAATCTTCTCTTTTCCTATACAGTTAATTCGTTGGTTTTACAGTTATAACGTGAATTTGGCTTTCTTATTTTCCTGATTTTCAGAATAGTTGCTGCATAAATTGTTGAAATTGGCAAAGCTGCGAAAGCTCTTATACTCGGTTAACTTGGTATGATATTTGTTGCTACAGCAGCAAGAACCTCTTGGCCAACTAATAAAGTTAAAAATTTAATTAGAAACCAATGAAGGATCATATGAATATATTGATCTAAAATCTAACCTGAAATACATTGATCAAGGCTCATATGTTCCCTCTTCAATATAAGGCCTATTTCCCTTGTGATGGACACGATGCACACGATGCAGAGCCGTCGGCCGTCAAAAATAAAAGTTTTCTTCAATTTTAATCTTATAAAAACATTCATTCCCAATCTCTTCGCAGCAATGATGCTATATGTTATTTATCTTAAATGTGTCTATTAGCTGAAATACATGAATAGTTTGTGCTCTTCCGTGATTTGCGTTGTACCTACTCAACCTTCACTGTACGCTTTTAAACATGTTGACAATTTTGTTTATCAGCTCCCAGACTTGAAGCTCATGGGACTGAATCGCGAGGTAATTTAGAAAAAGGGAAGAGTATATGTGATGTCCCTACCATTCGTGAAACAGGTAAACTTACTCTTTATATTATACTTTGTTGACAATGACATATATTGTTATATACAAATAGAAAACCACATAATCTGGTCTTAAATATTATATGCTAGCCTCAAGAAAAACATCTCAAGTGGTATGGGTCTTGCCAAACATCTGGATAGACTTCTTTTAGTTTCAAAAAATCAAAGTAATTACAGATACACCTTAAAATTGAAGCTAATTAGTTCCAATCCATGCCTAATATTTAAGGGGGATATCCTTTTGGTTGACAAAATTGACTCAATGTTATAACTTCTTCTTCAGTATGTCCCCCTGACCGATTACATTAGTGATGTACAATTATAATTTTTTGTTTTGATACAGACTTCTGATGAGGTAATGTAATGAGTTTCAAGAACTGGAATTGCAGCTATTCCAAAAATGACTATAGAGAAACTCCCTGAGTATGGTAACGTGCTTGTTCAAGAGGAATAGAATGTAAAGAGAATTCAGTTGGCTAACACGCATCTTAAAGATTCAACACTTGGAGATGCAAATGCTGATGCCATTAACCACTGGAAACTTATAGTGCCATCAAACTAAAGTTTAAACAAGAGGTTTGGATTTTCTATTTCAAAACCTTTGATTCATAATAAGTTCAAAGATTGGAATAGAATTTTGAAAATGTTGCATTACTGTAGGGATGCAGGGCAGAAATGACAACAATCTAATTGCCCTATTGCTGAAGTTTCTATTGATTCAAGTACCAAAAATCTTGATTCAACTTCCAAGAGTGATGATAAAACTTGTATCTTCAGTTTTTTGAGATATTTTGTGAGAGTAGCTATAGAATGTGACTAGAACTTTGTAATATATGAAATTAATCGCATTCCATTCAAGGGAGTACAAACTCCAAATAATCTTTTGTTTCAATTAGAACCTTTATTCCCGTTGGGCCCGGGCAAAGCCCGGGCTACCCCCACTAGTTTTTTGTATATGCGGCAATTATTAAAAAAAATAAATTAAAATTCGTAATGATTGGTTGGTTAAGAGAAAAAGTATAAAAGATATATAGTTTAATTGAAAATTAAATTCGAATGCAATTAATATATGAATTGAGTACTAATTTTCAAGCCAATGTTTTAATGATGTTGATTTTGGAATTCAAATTATTAAGTTCAATATTTTGCAAATACTCATAGCTTAAATAGTGGAGTACTTATTTGTACCAAAATGATAGGAGCAATATTTATGTTAAAATATTACCAAAAAGAAAATATTTATGTCAAAATAGGTCGAGTCTTTATTCGTTTTACCAAAATTTCAGCGAATAGACTTAGGAAAGCGAATAAATTGCTGGGGCCTCCTTATTTCAGCTCTTCTTCTTCGTCTCTCACCTACCACACAACTCGAATTTAGGGTTTTTATTAAAGGCGCTATTTCACAGATTCTCTTTGTTATTTCCTGTTATTCTATTTGATATAATCCACTCTGGTTGAATTTGAAGATAGCTATGGCTAATGGAAATGAAGGAGACAAGACTCTGCTCTCCATTTGTTATAAGCGTGGCTCACTTCAGCTACTCGATCAAGTATTCTACTCTATTTTCTCTTGTTATTTAAGCAACTTCTACTGCGGCTTGTCATTTTACAGAAGTGCTTTTTGTAAATAGATTTCCTTGATTTTTTTCTGGTCTAATTAAAAAGGCCAAAAAAAAAAAAAAACTTTCTAATTTTTCGTGAAAAGGATTGTCACTTTTTTTTTTTACAAACTGAAGTTGATGGTTCCTAAGTTGTTTGTTTTTCAAGTTCTGTGAGCAGCTTGTTGTTCCCTTTGACTTAACATTTGAGTATATCTTCAACAGAGAAAACTCCCCCTAGAGACCATTTATTTGGATATCCAGGATACAAAAGATGGCTGGTAATCTTTCTCTCTCTTTTATATTCTTGATTGGCTGTTTTTTTAACCTTGGGCAGTTATGTATATTATTTTTATGAGCTCTTGTGGTGGTTCTGTGTGACTTATGATTCCCTCTTTTTTCTTTTTGTTATTGTTGCTGTTATTGTTTGAAATGAAGTAATGTGGTCACTGAGGATTCATATAGTTGAACCCAACTTGTTTGTGATTGAGGCATAGTAGTAGTAGTTGTTGTTGTTGTTGTTTGATAGCTATGCCTCCATTTTTCATGTATATAAAAAGTTCCTGCTTAGTAGTACTGGAATTGTTTATAAGCAAAGTAGTACTGGAATGGCGAGCAAAGTGGAAAGATTGTCTCTCTATCCTTTTATGTGGTTCACTGACTGGTTATCATGCCTAAAAAGTTTCTTCAGTATTGAGTGGTTTTATTGACTTGATTCTGCATATGCACCAGGGATGCAATTAAAGAAATGGTTGTCCGTGGAGCACCTGCAATTGCTATAGCTGCCGCACTGTCTTTGGCAGTAGAAGTTTCAAACCTGTCTTCGTTTGATGGGACTTCTGATGATGCATCAGATTTCCTTAGTAAGAAATTGGATTATCTTGTTTCAAGGTATAGTATTGCAGAAATATTTGTCTTCTTACCTCTCGTAATTGTGAGATTCCACGTTGTTTGATTGTGTGACGGGTATTGATGAAATTTTGTTCCCTTCGTGCAGTAGGCCAACAGCTGTTAATCTTTCAGATGCTGCAGTTAAGCTTAAAGAAGTTATAAAGAAGGCTGCTACCACAGCCAAAGATGCAAATTCAGTTTTTCAGGTGGTAACATTGTCTTGTTTGGCTAACACTCACCTATGCTGCTTAAATAATATAAAAACTACAGTAGTAAGGGAGTGAGAAGCCTGAAAGAAGGATGCAACTTAATTGGGAATATTACACCATAGAAATGTAGTAAATTGACTTGTACTTTTAGTCTGTTGCACAACACTTAACTCTCATATGTTCCGTCAGGCTTACATTGAAGCTGCTGAAGTTATGCTGGAGGATGATGTTACTTCCAATAAGGCAATTGGATCATATGGAGCTAGTTTTCTGAAGGAACACCTGACTGACTCCCAGAAGATAACAATTTTGACCCACTGCAACACCGGAAGGTTCATTCCAATACTAATTTTTCTTTTTTATTTACGTTGTTGTGATCGGTCCATTACCCTACTTGACTTGATAAGGTCTTCTCCAGTAAGCTATCGCTTCCATGCAATTGCAATTGATCATTCTGTAACAGGACCAATCGAAAGCAACTATGATTATGATTAGTTACCCATATGGGGTAACTCTTTAACTTTTGTTCGTACTTTCAACAGTCTGGCTACAGCTGGATATGGAACTGCTCTTGGTGTAATCCGAGCACTTTATACCGATGGAGTTCTAGAAAGGGCATACTGCACAGAAACACGACCCTTCAATCAGGTATTGCATGAGCTATAGTTGTTTCTAGCTTTAATTACCCTAGTAGATCCTGCCACTGAACATTACAGCCATATACCAAATCAAGGTTATGTATGTTATCTCCATTGAACTGCAGAAATTAAAGTTATTGCAATTTTTCTTCACTGTTGCAGAGTAAATTCTAACTTATAGACATGCCATAATAAATGTTTATGGTAATTAAGAGTGAAAAGTGTTTCTTTTTCTTATTAGTGGACTCATCCTCTTGGTGATTCTAGCATAATCTTGTGATGCTGGTAATTTACGGTTGGGCAAGTTAGGGTTCAATAATAGTCTGTTATAATATGCGATACTTTGATTGTTAACTCCGTGTTGCCTACTCTGATTAAATGAAAATGGGTTAGACTACATTAAGAAAAGATATTGTCATATTGGAGATATATGGTATGCAAATGAAAAAAAATTTAAACAAGGACTTGAAAAGCAGGTGTATCTAGTCTATTGTTGCTGCAAACTCAGTAGTCACCTTCTCCAATCAGTCATAATACTTGCAACCCGGCACTTTATTAGAAATTTAGAATAAATATCGAACAGTTCCTTTTGGGCCTTGTAATTCACCTATCTGTCCCCCCTTCCCCCCAAACATCCTCCTAACACACACAGAAGAGAGTAAGGAAAAAAGCTTTCCGGCCATTCTTTGTTTCCCTGTCGCTGGTTCTTTGCATATCAGCTGACATCATTTTCCTTAAGCCAAGTTACGCTGGAACAATAGGTGCAAATATATGCATCAGCAGCTAGGCAGAGGAATTCCAGTGTAAAATACTTTGAGGTCTAAGCTGAAATAAGGCCAGAAATGACTAAATGAGCAGTGTTGAAATCCATTTCTAGTAAAAACTAATAGCAGTGAGGCTAACATTTCAGAAATTGTACGGGAAAAAGATGCTGCATGAACTTATGTTTGGCAGTAACATGTCAAAGACCAGTAAATTATTACCTAGCAAAGATAGGCTTTAATCTGCAGATGAAATAGGATAAGGTATAGGGCAAATTGTCACAGAGACATCATTTAATACCTTTATGGAATATAACTGCATTATGTAACTATTGGATTTTTACGTTCTAAGTAACCATGTTGTCCACTTACTTATACAGTTCCAGACTTTATAGACCTTGGGACATGTCAGTTCAAATTTCTTATTCTACAAGAGTATTTCACTTCAAATTTTCTCTAGACTGACCTAAAAAATTCCCCATCAAGTACCTATTTATATAGTACTAAAATATGCTTTGAGTGAAATGTTAGAGCACACTACATACTCCACCTTAACCTCCACGTAGGCTTGTAGCAGCTAAAACTTTTAGTGCTCACCTAAGTTAATGCCTTTTAACCCGATTCTTCATTTCATCAAAATTGGAGCTAGCTGAAAAAACCAGTCGGCATCTAAAGACGAGGGACTACATAAGTGCATCTTTGTGTGGACTTTAGTAGCTTAGTACATGATACTTGCTCGACATATTCATATTCTTGTTGACTACAAATTCAAGAATCATGTACTGAAGAAGCAGATGCTTAATAGTAAATTTAAACTGAAATATATGGTGGACAGTAGTTCTGATTTGTCTTGTTGAAAGACTTCTTTTCTAGTTTGACTTGTACTACAATTTGAGTCCTCCTGCACCTGGCCCCCAAACAGAGAACAGTCGGGGTAAGATACGTCCTCACTTTTCCATTTAATATCAGGGATCCAGATTGACTGCATTCGAGTTGGTTCATGAGAACATACCAGCCACCCTTATAGCAGATTCAGCTGCAGCTGCATTGATGAATGCTGGTCGGGTGAAAGCTGTCATTGTTGGAGCTGATCGTGTAGCGGCCAATGGTACATATGACTTATGATTCGCGGGCCTTTTCCTTTTAGAACCACTGTTTTACAGGAGCTTTAAATCTCATTGCAGGTGATACTGCCAATAAGATCGGAACTTACAACCTTGCTGTTTCTGCTATGCATCATGGTATACCATTTTACGTTGCTGCTCCTTTGACTTCTATTGATCTATCTCTTTCTTCGGGACAAGAAATTGTGATAGAAGAAAGATCTCCAAAGGAGCTGTTACATACACGGGGAGGACTAGGTGAACAAGTTGCTGCCTCTGGTATTTCGGTTTGGAACCCTGCATTTGATGTCACTCCAGCAAATTTGATTAGTGGAATTATCACCGAAAAGGTCAGCAATTGTTAAATCTTGCACTGTCTATATTTGTGTGCTTACAACCCCACGCTTTTTATGTTCTGGCAAATATCAAATTACTACCCCAAATGATAAAATTGACAAGTGACAACTATTTGAATAGGGTGTCATCACGAAGAAAGGGACGGACACATTTGATATTGCTGAGTTTGTGCGCAAGACATCTGGAAATTTGTGATGCTGGTTTTATTAAAAAAATTCAAATGGTACTTCTTGACTTTGCTAAATTCCTCGCATCATACAGTGAGCTATCAGTAGTCCAGTACTCAGCAGGCAACATCTATTGCACTTCAATAATTGTTATGCATTGTGGTCCTATTAGAGCATGGGAGAAATGTATAACTATGGAGCTTTTTAATGAAATAAACCCATCTCCCCTTTGGCGTCAGCATTGATCCATGAAAATATTTGGCAATTTCAATATTGGGTATTTTCTCCATTTTCCTTTCCTTTTCTTATTCGGGAATTTGAATTTGACAAAATCATCCTCAAGATGGGCCAAATGCTACATTCAAATATCATGGTATAGCCAGTTTTCACACTGGTCAATAAAAAATAGCCAGCGTTTATCAAGTCAATGAAAAATAGCTACTATTTTGCTGCAACAGGGACCGGTCCAGTATAATATACGGGAGTTCTGGTGCATTTGTGTACGAACTCCAGCATATTATGCTGGACCGGTATACTTTGCTAACTCCTGTAAAATTTGCGGGAGACTGGAGCACCAGTGTTCCAAACTCCAGTATATTATACTGGACAATTATACTTGCTGGAATTCCCGTAAAATTTGCGGGAGTTCCAGCATAATTATGCTTGAACTCCCGTAAAATATGCGGACGTATTTTTCCGGATTTTGAACAGTGTTTTTGCTCAGATTTAAAGTGGCTAAATTTCGATGACTTTTGAAACTTGACTATTTTTCAACGACCAGTGGTAAATTTGGCTATATTTGAATTTCCTCCTCACCAATTTGAAGTTCTGGACCACCATTCGCATGAAATAAACAAGGATTTGTTGGCCCTGAATTACAGTTTAGGATGGCGCCATTTTCTAGTGAAGATTTTTATTTAACTTGTGGTGCGGGAATGGGCAAGGTAGGTGGCAGGCAGAGGAGTGGTGGGGGAGATAGCAGAGTTGGAGGTACGAAGGCTTGATAGCAAACTAGTCCAGACACCACGGTCATTAAAAAACGGCTTAAATGATTTCCCTTATTCTAATGTTGTTCTATATATGCTTATATTAGAATTGCTGTCACTGTTGTGACTTCATTGTCAATGTTACTCCTATTCTAATTATTTAAATTCGCCAATGAGCATTCGTACAGAAGGGTTGGGAAAAAAGGTTTTACCTCATTTGAATTGAAATGCCTTTGCAGTCATAGAAAGCTCATGACGTGTTTAAGATAACAAGTTAGTAGTCAAACTCTAGGCGAAAACTTTTGCATCAATGGGGACAAGAAAGAAAATTTGTCTGCTTCTAGTATCTTGAATTCGCCTCTGGCAAACACCCCTTTATTTGTTGAGGATAATATACATATGACTAGTGACTCAAATGTTTTTTTTTTCAACTCATACATTTTATAAAGCATAACACTTTTCCGAGCTTAGAAAATCGAGTTTAACTATTATGCTTAGCTTAAAATCTTGGGAAAGGCGGTGCTGGTCTTCCATGTCAGAGCATCTACTTCCGGCGTTTCCTTTTACCGACTCTTGTAGAATTGCCACTGAAGGTTGACTTGTATCATACATTATGTACTAGATATGCACAAATTATAATGTAAGAACTGTTATACAGTTAATAATAATGTATAAATTATTATGGGGGGTATTGCTTATCTTAGGGATATATGTTGTCTTTAGTTCTTCTTAATTATGTATTGCTAATACATATATTCTTATTCCATATTCTATCCCATATAAAATACTAGTTCACAACTCTCCCATATAACTCATTCTGCGTATTAGCAATGAGCCCAACCAAACGTTGTTTTAAGCTATGTGCTACTACAACTTATGCAAAATATTACGGTCCGATTATTATTGTTAATACGATGAACCAAATGATCTTTTAAGTACATAACTTTCACATGTGGTGACAATAGCAATCTTTCATTTTGTTTTCCAACATTTCATTTATTCCTCAAGCTTCAACATCAAATAATAAGGGTTCTAAAATACATTGATGAGATGACGCTCGATTAACAAATTCAAGAACATCGTGTATGCGAAGAACAACAATAAAGTTTACCATGGTATTTACTAGTGAACCGCAATTCATAAAGCAAATCCTAATTTCATCTCCACATCAAACTAAATACCAAATCTGTAAAAGAGCAAGATGGTTCTCCATAAAATACGTGCAAACGCTTGAAGTTTCATCATACTTCAACATGAAGCATAAATATGCATATGAAAAATTGCTAAATTGTCAACAATATCATACACAGAACCCGTAATTTTAAAAGCAAATGCGTGATAAAAACCTTCAGATCCATCAAGTTTAAATCTTTCTCTGCCTGATTCCACAGTCGCAATGTCTTTCGAGACTCAACTCATGCATACAGCCATGAGCCCATCTATTAGAATCACTATATGTATCTTGATTAGTTCAAGGGCACCTCAATTTACTCCGAGGATTTGATGGATGTATCTCTCATTCATCTTGATTGCTACGACGGCTATGCCCACTTTCCCCAACTTCCACAACACCAGCAAATTTGACATGCTTTTCATCATAATTATTGTTCTGTGAATTAGTCGAATTTCGCGTGGAAACATTCCTGGCGCTCGTCATGTTGGCCGCCTTGGAGCTGCGCTGTGAAATCTGGCGATTATCAAGTTTGCTACTGCAACAACATCGTTTGATGCAAGTGTACATGTAAGTGAGGAACCAAAATAGCCATGGAGAACCAACTAAGATCAATGCTGCTGGAAGAAACCAAGGCTGAGAATGATTCGGCACGAAAAGGTAGATGACAAGGAGGATTCCTCCGCCAGTTACACAAATACAAAAAATGCAAGAGATTAGAGGAACTCTCATATCCCCGTACCTATCCTCCATTCTTCTATAATATTGATTCAGAATCAATCAAATCTCCCCGAATATAACTTAAAATAGCCGACGACAATAAATTAGTCAAAAGCTTGAATTTGCTTCAGTAACATTCTAGGGCCGCACTTTCAATTGGTAGAAAAAGGTACACAAGTAAAAGGAATAAATATAGTGATAATTTTGATTCTTCGTCCTTTTACCCCTTCGTTTCTCCTTCCTTTACTTTATATGTTGTTTAGTTATTCTCTTTCTATTGTCATCTTTAGATACCTCCTCCTCCTTCTGGTCTTTCTTCCAATTTAGGGTTGAGATGCAAGAAAGAAGCAACAGGATGGGCCAAAACAAATAAGAAATCAAGAAGAGCGTTTAAAACGGAAGTTAGTTTATGAGATTGAAATGGCAATGACATTTTTTTTATTGGTACTCAACTCACGTTACATGCAAGGCAAACAAGAATTACAAGTATATGCTGTCAAAATAGCACGGTATAGTCAGTTTTCGCACTGGTCAATCAAAAATAGCCAGCGTTTACCAAGTCAATGAAAAATAGCCACTATTTTGCTGCAACAGAGACCGGTCCCGTATACTATACGGGAGTTCGGTGCATTTGTGTACGAACTCCAGCATATTATGCTGGACCGGTATACTTTGCTGACTCCTGTATAATATACGGGAGACTGGAGCACCGGTGCTCCAAACTCCAGTATATTATACTGGACATTTATACTTGCTGGAACTCTAGAATATTATGCGGGCGAATTTTCCGGATTTTGAACAGTGTTTTCGCTCAGATTTATCTTTACATGAAAAGTGGCTAAATTTCGATTACTTTTGAAACTGGGCTATTTTTGAATGACCAGTTGTAAATCTGGCTATTTTTAAATTTTTTCCGTATATGCTATAACTTAATGTGCTATTTGTGACCCTTTACAATTTTGAATTTAAGAAAATAATCCTTTTAGATTTCTTATGTGTAAAAGTATTATCCAATTTTGTCCTCTCCACAATTAATATACACCATACAATATATATATATATATATATATATATATATATATATATATATATATATTAGCCTTGTAATCCTATTACTTTTAGGATATACTTCTTAAAAATTCCTATTACTATTTAATTTTTTTAAAAAAACGTATTATATTGTCCAAATCTATTTAAAAACAGGAGAGCTCATATATGATTATAAAGAACGAATATAATATTGATAAATCAAAATAGCTCTAAAATATTAAACAGAAGAACTCATAAGGAAATGGCATAGCTGTAATAACTTATTTTTTGGACTACATAACTTCTCTGTTAATTTTTTTAAT
This sequence comes from Nicotiana attenuata, assembly GCF_001879085.1. Taxonomy (NCBI): domain Eukaryota; kingdom Viridiplantae; phylum Streptophyta; class Magnoliopsida; order Solanales; family Solanaceae; genus Nicotiana; species Nicotiana attenuata. The sequence goes on from NW_017671674.1 coordinate 169,943, forward strand.
ATATAAGATTTTAAAATTAATACAATCTTGTCTATTGAACTCTTATTAAAAATATGTAGGAAGGTTTAATAAAATCAATTTCATAAGAATCCTCCATATTGGTAATACATAACCACTCTATAATATTCAATACCCAAAAAATTAATGTTAAACGGACTGCATAAAGTGTTGAAATTGAGAAAACATTTCCAGGATAATATATTATTATATTATATTTGAACTGCTTTCCTACTCAAATAATATTTATTTTATTATTAATTTTTCGTGTAATATAGAAAAATATACCCAATTATTATAGAACAACTAAGAAATTTTTTAAGAATATAAATGTGTGAGAAAAGAAAGACAAAGGTTGGTAAAAGCCAATACCATTAATAATTTTGCAAACATAAATATCTAAAAGCGGAATGTTATCGATCTTTTTACTCTTTAAAAATAAAATTTATGGTGGATAAAATTATAATCACGGTTAAATATTTAAAAAATGAGATGAACTAATAGTAAGAATCTAAATCAATTAAAAATAAATTATATTTTATGTTAAAACCAAATAATCAAATCTTTCCATTAATTATTCAGCAAGAGAATCCAATTAAATTATTTTTTAAATTCATCATATGAGTAAAATTATTTTTCAATTAAAAAAAATTCTTAAGATACATAAATTTATTCCATAAAAAGAGTGTTACAGATTTTAAAAAATAGATCACAAAGTAAAAAAGATTAGTAATGTTAAGAATGCCATACAAGTGTTTGAGAAAGCACAATCAAAGCTAAATCCTGATCAAGAATAAGCTTTCAAGACTATATTATAAAAAATCGACTTTGGTATAGCGGGATTATCCTTTGTATATGCCTCCGGCAGAGTTAAAAAAATATTTTTATGTCATGCATTACTTGCAAATATCCAATCAAGGGCATGATATTTGTTAGCAATAAGAACAAGTGGTGTACCAATAACGATTTTATTATGAGGTCGTACAACCCACTTTAGATTTGATTTACTTCTTCAAATAACTGAAATAACCTATCATAAATATATCAAATCAGAGCAATAGTGCTAAATTTATAAGGAAAGCAAAAGTGATAATATGGCATGAATCGCTTTTGGCTAAGCGTCAAACGATCGAAACAATCGCCTAGAGTTTTAGAGATATGTTGGATATCGATGAACCGTTTGCTGGAAAAGTAATAGTTTGGGAAGTGATTTCTGTCAAGTACGATTAGTAGTTCCAAAATTGACCAAAGCAGAAACTATAAAAGCTAGCTTGCCAAAATTATACTTATGACCTCAAATGAAAAATATTCAAATACAAGAAGTGTAAAAGTAAGAACAGATCCAACATTCAGTGACTTCTTGCCTCGCGTCGGAAACGAATAAGAGCATCCAGTAAAAGATGATTTGGTTCAGAACACTTGGTTATCAACCCCAATGGTAATAGTAGTGCATTTAATAAGGAAAATATATATTTTCATCATTCGATTAAAATACAATTTGTGCAAATTACATGGTAGAAATTAAAGAGCTATCTTAGCTAGCAAATTAAAACGAATATATTGATCTACTAAATAAAATGTTGATTGCTAAGTTTTATGGTAAAAA
>NW_017671674.1:172299-187878 GCF_001879085.1 Nicotiana attenuata
TATATATATATATATATATATATATATATATATATATATATATATATATATATATATATATATATATATATATATATATATATATATATATATATATAAACAGATCCCATTATTCATATAAGTAAATTTTTTACATATATTATTCCAAGATAAAAGGTGAATTTATTAAAGTAAATGTATTTATTTAAAGTTTGTAAACAATAGAAATATTCCACATTGGATCAAAACTATGTTTTATACTTATTTGTTTTATAACTAATAATTTCAGTTGTGCACTCCAAATGTGTACACATACAGGCTACAGCAACAAAGATTTGATTTAGGCAAAACAGGGGTCTGAGATAGGCGTCAGTCCGATTTGATTGACTTTCCCGATATGGACTCTCGCCACGCCTCCCTTGCCCGTCGAACGGTAAGAATTTTATTCCTCCGCAAGTTGTTTCTTCTGCGCTGCGCTGCGCTGCTTATGATATTACATATAACATTTTTCAGTTGGAAGAGATTCGTCAAAAGAGAGCAGCAGAGAGATTAAGCAAAACCTCTTCTGGACCCGATCTTACCAATATCCCTAATGGTATGCTTTAATCTTCTGAACCCTTTTCTCTTTTCTTCTTCTCATCCTAATAATTTTCTTTTTTTTTTTTTAATTTTCGGACAGAGGTTGTGGGGATTAAAAGATCTGAGAGTACAACTCGACTATCAGAGGTCTCAATTTGCACTTCTCTTCTCTTAATTTTTCGGTTTTTCCCCCTCCTTATTGTGAATGCGTAATTGGCAAACTGCAGAGTGATATGAGTGGTTTAGTTTCTCAATTGAAACAAGTGCAAAAAAATAATGCAGAGCTGGATGAAGCAAATAGAGCACTGGCCTCAAAGGTATTTTTTTTATCTTATAGACTAATTTGTCAGTGTACTAATTAATATCTCTCATGGTTCACGATTTCTTCTAAAATTTTGCTTGTTCAGCTTCAGACAAAAGAAGCCGAAAACAACATGTTGCAAAAGCGTCTTAATGATCTGGTAATGATGATGTATTTATTCATTTTTATCATAGGAAAAGGATGCTGTTTTTTAGTGATAATTCTACGACGGAGACCAGTCATGTAAATAGTCCACATAGATAGATAGAATGGGTTCTTCTGGAAAAAAGTTAATTATATGATCAGTTGTTGGAAAGTCATCATTTTTCTGAATGTTGTTAAAGAGTTTATGGAATTCTACTGATCCTTGAAATCGAAAATGTCCCTTTTTTAATTCATATAAAGTTCCAGCACTAAGATAATACAGGATGTTACATCTGCTAGAATAGAATGAAGCTCAACTCTGCTATGAATCTATAAAATCTTAATAGTCTCCCCTCATCATACATATTCTCTAGATTACACCATGTAGCTAAGTTACATAGATATTTAAATTTCAGCACCCGTATAGTAATTTCTTTGCCCGCAAAACACCTCAAGTTTCTTGCCCTCCATATAGTCCAAAACATACAACCAGGAATAGCCCTCTGTATGGTTTTCAGCATCTTATTTCCTTTGAAATACATCCAGCTGCAGAGGAGATTCTTACTGGTTGCTGGAATGACCCATTTGATCCCAAAGATATTGAAAATGAGATGCCAAAGGTGACCAAAAACCTCAAAATATCCATCATGAGCCAATATCCAGCTGAAACATATCACTTTGTAAGGAATTTTGGCTCCCCAATTGATCCTCCAAGGCCATTATGAGAATGCACGGGAGAAAAATATTATTGATGTATTGACAATGCTACAATGAGCCCTATATATACACACATAACATATCCTACTCCTAATACATATTGGATTAGGGTTAGAGTTATTTACTCCTATTTACACGACTATTCTAACACTCCCTCTCAAGCTGGTGCATATAAATCATATGTACCGAGCTTGTTACATATGTAGTTAATACGAGGACCAGTGAGGGACTTGGTGAAAATATCTGCAAGCTGATCATTCGACTTCACAAACTTTGTAGCAATATCTCCCGAGAGTATCTTTTCTCTAACAAAATGACAGTCAATCTCAATGTGTTTAGTTCTTTCATGGAACACTGGATTTGACGCAATATGAAGAGCAGCTTGATTATCACACACAAGTCCCATCTGACTAATCTCACCAAATTTCAACTCCTTGAGCAACTGTTTGATCCAAATTAGCTCACATGTGGCCATAGCCATTGCTCGATATTCTGCTTCTGCACTAGACCGAGCAACCACATTCTGTTTCTTGCTCTTCCAAGACACCAAATTTCCTCCTACTAAGACACAATATCCAGACGTAGAACATCTATCAGAAGGTGATCCTGCCCAATCAGCATCTAAGTATCCAACGATCTGCTCATGGCCTCGATCTTCAAACAATAAGCCTTTGCCTGGAGCTGATTTTATATACCGAAGAATGCGGACAACTGCATCCCAATGACTATCATAGGGAGAATCGATAAACTGACTCACAACACTCACAGGAAAGGAAATGTCAGGTCTAGTCACTGTGAGGTAATTTAATTTACCAACCAACCGCCTATATCTTGCAGGATCGCTAAGAGGCTCCCCCTGCCCTGGCAAAAGTTTAAAATTCGGATCAATCGGAGTGTCAACAGGTCTACAACCTGTCATTCCTGTCTCCTCAAGAATATCTAAGGCATACTTCCGTTGTGAGATCACAATACCTGAGCTAGATTGAGCGACCTCAATACCTAGAAAATATTTTAATCTGCCCAGATCCTTAGTTTGAAAGTGCTGAAAGACATGTTGCTTCAACTTACTAATACCATCCTGATCATTGCCGGTAATAACAATATCGTCAACATAAACGACCAGATAAATACAGAGATTTGAAGCAGAATGTCGATAAAATACAGAGTGATCAGCTTCACTACGAGTCATGCCGAACTCCTGAATAACTGTGCTGAACTTACCAAACCAGGCTCGAGGAGACTACTTTAGACCATAGAGGGACCGGCGCAACCGACATACAAGGCCACTAGACTCCCCTTGAGCAACAAAACCAGGTGGTTGCTCCATATAAACCTCATCCTCAAGGTCACCGTGAAGAAAAGCATTCTTAATGTCCAACTGATAGAGAGGCCAATGGCGAACAGCAGCCATGGATAGAAAAAGGTGGACTGATGCAATTTTAGCCACGGGAGAGAAAGTATCACTGTAATCGAGTCCAAATATCTGAGTATATCCTTTGGCGACAAGACAAGCCTTAAGTCGATCAACCTGGCCATCTGGACCAACTTTGACTGCATACACCTAACGACAACCAACAGTCGATTTACCTGAAGGAAGAGTAACAAGCTCCTAAGTACCACTCGTATGTAAAGCAAACATCTCGTCAATCATAGCCTGCCGCCATCCGGGATGAGACAGTGCTTCACCTGTAGACTTAGGAGTGGAAACAGAGGACAAAGATGACACAAATGCACAATGGGATGATGAGAGACGATGGCAACTTAAACCGATATAATGAGGATTAGGATTAACTGTGGACCGTATACCTTTTCGTAGTGCAATCGGTTGATTAAGAGGAGACAAGTCCGCGGTACTAGCAGGGTCAGGTGCAGGACGTGAATCAGCTGGTCCTGATGGTGGGGGCGGACGACGATGATAAGTCAGGAGTGGTGGAGCTGTAGAAGGTTGAACTCGACTAGGTGGTGGCACTGGAGCTATAGTTGGTGGAACTGGACTAGGTGGTGGCACTGGACTCGGTGGTGATACTGGAGCCATAGGTGGTGGAGCTGTAACTGGAACTGTAGGCGGTGGAGCTATGGAGGAAGATGAATGGGAGATAGGGACTGAATCTTCAAAAGAAGGAACAGGCAGCACCTCAGAAATATCTAAGTGATTAACTGGACCCGTGAAGTATGATTGGGTTTCAAAGAAGGTAACATCAGCAGACAAAAGAAATCGCTGAAGGTCAGGAGAATAACATCGATATCCCTTTTGCGTTCTCGAGTAACCCAGAAATATGCACTTAAGAGCATGAGGAGCTAACTTATCTTTTCCTGGAGTAAGGTCATGAACAAAGCACGTACTCCCAAAGACACGGGGTGGAAGAGAGAACAAAGGTAAGTGGGGAAACGGGACAGAGAATGGAACTTGATTTTGGATAGCTGAAGATGGCATACGATTAATAATATAACAAGATGTAAGAACTGCGTCCCCCCAAAAACGCAGCGGAACATGAGATTGTATGAGTAGGGTACGAGCAGTTTCAATAAGATGTCTATTCTTTCTTTCAACTACCCCATTTTGTTGGGATGTGTACGGACAAGATGTTTGATGAATAATCCCATGGGAGTTCATAAATTGCTGAAATGGGGAAGACAAATACTCTAGGGCATTATCACTACGAAATGTGCGGATAGAAACCCCAAATTGATTTTGAATTTCAGCATGGAAGGTCTGGAAAATAGAAAACAACTCAGATCGATTTTTCATCAAAAATATCCAAGTGCACCTGGAATAATCATCAATGAAACTGACAAAGTAGCGGAATCCTAAGGTAGAGCTAACCCGACTAGGACCCCAAACATCTGAATGGACTAAAGTAAAAGGTGACTCTGCTCGATTATCAAGACGTCGCGGGAAGTGAGAGCGGGTATGCTTACCGAGCTGACACGACTCACACTCTAAAGTGGACAAGTGAGATAAGCCAGGTACCATTTTCTGAAGTTTTGACAAACTGGGATGTCCTAACCGTTTATGTAATAAATCTGGTGAATCAGTAACGGGAGAAGTTATTGGAGGAAGACAAGATGCGAGTCCATGTGATTTTGCAAGGATAAGGTAATAAAGTCCATCTGATTCACGTCCGGTACCAATGATCCGCCCTGTACTGCGTTCCTGTATAAAAACAAGGTCATCAAGAAATAAAACAGCAGATTTAAGTGATTTGGCTAAGCGACTAACCGCTATGAGATTAAAAGGACTACCAGGAACATAAAGAACTGAGTCTAAAGGTAAGGAAGGAAGTGGACTTGCTTGACCTATTGCAGTTGCCATGGCTTGAGACCCATTGGCCGTTGTGACTGTTGGAAGAGATTGAGAATATGAGATACTAGTGAAAAGAGATCTGTTACCAGAAATATGATCAGATGCACCTGAATCAATGACCCAAGACTCAGAAGTTGAAGATTGGGAGACACCAGTCATGCTACTATTTGTTGGAACAACGGAGGTTAATCCTGAAGATGTCTGTTTACGTGCTTTGTACTGAAGGAACTCAATATAATTCGGTAAAGAAACCATTTGAATTGGATTTGTTGCATTTAATCCAACGGATTGTGAGTTAAAGGCTTCAGGTACGAATTCCATTATAATATCGTGCCGGAAAAAGCAGAAAATTGCTGGGATCACTGTTCTCGCCGGAAAAATCACTATAGCTTGCCGGAAAATTCCAAGTTGTCGGAATCTGTCGGAAATAGTACCAATGGACTCGGAATTGTGAGGAGAGCAAGCTGTCCTGAAGAAATTTCGCGAAAAAGTGGCCGGAAAAGGTGTCACGCGCCGGCGCGTGGGGTCGGAGCTTTGCCGGAAAATTTCTTCCGGCGGCGCGTGGCGGCGCGTGGGGGGTCTTCTGACGGAGAAATTTTTACGGGTTGGTCGCCGGAGGCCGATCTACTTCGTGGTGGTGTTGGTTTTTTGCACAACACTGCCGAAAAGTGGTTTTTTTTGTTATGAACAACCTCTTTAGTCGCCGGAAAATTCCACGGCAACGAGGTCTTTCTTCCCGGAGGCCGCTGGAATGATGCACAGCGACAATTTCTCACTTTAGCTCTGATACCATGTGAGAATGCACGGGAGAAAAATATTATTGATGTATTGACAATGCTACAATGAGCCCTATATATACACACATAACATATCCTACTCCTAATGCATATTGGATTAGGGTTAGAGTTATTTACTCCTATTTACACGACTATTCTAACAGCCATGCAGGAAAATTTCTGCTGCTACAAAAATTTTATTGCATGATTACAGAGAAAACACCATTTCTTTGTCCAATCCATAGCAAAGAATCCTCATTTTCAGCATCTAGTGATACCAGATCTAATTCTTGCAGCAAGGTAGCCATCCTTCAACTTCCCAATCAAAATAACCCCTTCTAAAGTTCAAACACCACTTGTTACCACATCTCTGTTACGCCACAGTAACATCTGATAATGTCCCTTTAATGATTGTAACTTTTAACAATCAACAAGTATTGAGAGTGAATATAAGGACTTTGATGAAGTATGATGTAAGCAGTGGACATTGTTGCTGTTAGTAATAGACATTGGAATATGAAACAAATATCATTACCTTATGATACAGTCTTTATCTCATAACCTAGCACTATTCTGTTCATACATGGATGATGTCATGATGCCACATATTTACTTTAAATTTAAGATATTAGTTACATCAATAGTACTTAGTTGCTCTTTCACTATTGAAATACTCCCTTTCCCGTTTCTTGTGACACTACAACAAAAACAACAACAGCGACCCAGTAAAGTCCCACAAAGTGGGGTCTGGGGAGGGTAGTGTGTACGCAGACCGTACCCTTACCCCGATGGGCAGAGAGGCTGTTTCCGTTTCTTGTGACACTCTTTTCCTTTTTAGTTTGTCAAGAAAAGGAATGTCACTTTTTTATATTTAGGAACAATTTAACTTAAAATTTATTAATTTTACCCTTTAAAGACACACAAATGCATATGACTTTTTTAAACTTCAAAGTCTTTCTTCTCTCTTTCTTAAACTTCGTGCCTAGTCAAAGATCTTCACATAAAATGGGTCTGAGGGAGTATTTCTGCACATTTGGATCCTTTTCCTTGGATGATAAACCATTCTGAAATTTGTCTTATCATTAGCTCAAAGGAGGAAGAAAAGGGAATTTAGGTAAGATTTTTGAGACCTCTTTTCAGTTGATGGGTGGCTTCACTTACTTTTCTTTCGAAGTGCAGGAGCAAAACACTGTACCTTCATTAAGAAAAGCACTCAAGGATGTTGCCATGGAAAAGGATGCAGCAGTTGTTGCACGAGTACATATCATTTCTACTACCATTCCATAGCTTCTTTCAACCTTATATTTGCTCTATCTTCGTTTTTCATATGAACCCTGTTTCAAATATAGGAGGATCTTTCAGCTCAGCTTCGTGCAATTAAGAAACGTGTGAAGGAAGTAGAAGAGGAACAATATCGGGTATGCATATATTTTCTTGCATTAAAATGAGTTCTAGTGGAATAGTATACCTTAATATATTTTGAATCCTTTTGGGATTAGGCTGAAGAGGATGCAGCAGCGCTAAGAGCAGAACTTAACTCATTACAGCAGCAAGCAATGTCCGGTCCTGTTAGTGGTGTAAATTCAATGAATTTTCCGCCAGATCATATGCATGTTATGGAGAAGGAGCTAGCAAATCTCAAATCTCAATTAGAGGTACATTGTTTGTTTATGTTGTCTGGATTCTCTCTTAATGCTTTATTTTATTTGCTATACCATTTTTGTGAAAGAAGAAGAGAAGAAAAATGGTGAATAGAGTGCTTGATTATTCCCTCAAGCTGTTGGGTTTAAATAACCTTTGACAGAAATACAAATAAGGAAAGACTACAATTACAAGCCTACAAGATCTCCTAATTACTTAATTATAGGGATTTGTGTGATTACAGGGATTGGTGTATCTTTTCATATTTACATAGTATCAATTCTTGCCATATTTAACACTCCCCCTCAAGCTGGAGCGTACAAGTCATATGCTCCTAGCTTGCTACAGATATCGCCAATTCTGGATCCTCGGAGTGATTTTGTGAGGACATCTGCTAGTTGGTCTTTTGAGTTGACAAAACTCGTAACAATGCACCCGGACTGAATCTTTTGTCGAATGAAGTGACAATCTATTTCAATATGCTTCGTTCTTTCATGAAATACTGGATTTGAAGCGATATATAATGCGGCTTGATTATCACAAATCAATTTCATCGGCTCGTCCCTTCCGATCTTTAACTCCTGTAGAAGTTGCCTTAGCCATATAAGCTCGCAAGTAGCCAATGCCATAGCCCGATATTCTGCCTCCGCGCTTGACCTAGCCACCACATCTTGCTTTTTACTTTTGCAGGATATTAGGTTGCCTCCGATTAAAATACAATAACCTGAAGTGGACCGTCTATCAGAGGGAGAACCTGCCCAATCTGCATCAGAATACCCAACAATGTCTGCATGTCCCTTGTTTTCATACAATAAACCTTGTCCCGGAGAACCTTTGACATATCGTAGGATGCGAATTGCTGCATCCCAATGACTGTCACAAAGTGACCGGAGAAACTGGCTAACCACACTTACAGCAAATGAGATATCAGGTCTCGTGATCGTAAGATAGTTGAGTTTGCCAACAAGTCTCCGATATCTCCCTGGATCTTTTAGAGGTTTCCCTTGTCCCGGAACAAGTTTAGTATTTGGATCCGTGGGACTGTCCACAGGTTTGCAGTTCAACATACCAGCGTCTTCCAAAATATCCAAGGCATACTTCCTTTGTGAGATGACAATGCCGCTGCCAGATTGTGCCACCTCAATGCCTAGAAAATATTTTAGTTTGCCCAGATCCTTAGTCTGGAATTGACTTGAAAGATGCTGCTTAAGTTGGATAATACCTTCATGATCATCACCTGTGATGACAATATCATCAACATAAACAATTAGAAAGATACATTTGCCATGAGATGAATGCCTATAGAATACTGAATGATCAGCTTCTGTTCGGGTCATTCCAAATTGTTGGACAACAGTTCGGAAACGGCCAAACCATGCCCTAGGAGACTGCTTGAGACCATAAAGAGATCGACGAAGTCGACAGACTAATCCAGACTCCCCCTGAGCAACAAACCCTGGTGGTTGCTCCATATATACTTCTTCAACAAGTTCTCCATGAAGAAATGCATTCTTAATGTCCAACTGAAAAAGAGGCCAATGATTCATCGTTGCCAAAGAGATAAGAAGACGGACAGATGCCATCTTTGCAACTCGTGAAAAAGTATCACCATAATCAATGCCATACACCTGAGTATACCCTTTAGCAACCAGTCTTGCTTTAAGGCGATTAACCTCTCCGTTTGGACCTACCTTAACTGTAAACACCCATCGACAACCAACTGTGGTTTTCCCTTTAGGTAAAGGGACTATCTCCCAAGTACCGTTATCGTGCAAGACAGTCATCTCTTCAATCATAGCCTGACGCCAACCTGGATGGGCCATTGCTTCTTCCACAGTCTTTGGAACCTTGACAGTGGATAAGCTAGTAATAAAGGCATGATATGAAGGTGATAAACGATGATAACTTAAAAAGGTATAAGAGGGAGTTTGATTGGTAGTAGTTCTAGTACCTTTTCGTAGAGCAATGGGGAAATCAGTAACATTTGATGAGTGCTCAACCGAAGCATGGGACATTGCTGGAGAAGGCAATGAGTCACCCGATGGGCTTTGTGTACCTGCATTAGGATCAGAAGCATCAACTGGTTGAGAATTAGGTCGAGGGCGTCTAGAATAGACTTGGAGTGGTGGAGCTGGAGCTGGAGTTGGAGGCGAAAAGGTTGGAACCGGAAGAACTGTGGATATGGCCTTCTGATTTAATGAATTAGGAGAAAAATACGGGGAAGTCTCAAAAAAGGTAACATCTGCTGAGATGAAGTACCTATTTTTAGAGGGATCAAAGCATTTGTATCCTTTTTGTAGACGAGAGTACCCTAAAAAGACATATTTGATAGCCTTTTGCTGAAGTTTGTCTTTTCCCGGGGTAAGGTCATGAACAAAACAAGTACAACCAAACACACGTGGAGGAAGTGGGAACATAGGTTGTTCGGGATAAAGGACTGAGTGTGGACTTTTGTACTGCAAAACAGAGGAGGGTATACGATTAATTAAATAACAAGCAGTAATAACTGCATCACCCCAAAAACGTGAAGGAATATGATTGTGAATAAGTAATGTCCGAGCCGTTTCAATGAGATGTCTGTTCTTTCGTTCTGCAACTCCATTTTGTTGTGGAGTATATGCACAAGAAGACAAGTGTAATATACCTTGTGATGACATGAAGGAAGAAAGAGAAGAAGAGAAGTATTCTCGGGCATTATCACTGATTAATTTCTTTATGGAAACACCAAATTGATTGCGAATCTCAGTACAAAAGTTCTGAAAAATAGAGAACAATTCAGATATGTTTTTCATTAAAAATAACCAAGTGCACCGAGAATAATCATCAATAAATGTAACAAAATAATGAAATCCTAGTGAAGAACTGAAACGACTTGGGCCCCATATGTCCGAGTGAACAACTTCAAACATAGAGGATGACCTTTTATTGACACGCTTTGGGAAAGAAGCACGAGTGTGTTTCCCAAGCTGACATGACTCACATTCTAACAAAGAAACACTAGATAGACTGGGGACCATCGTCTGTAACTTTGAAAGACTTGGATGTCCCAATTGACAATGAAGCAAATCAGAGGAAATAACGGAAGTGAAGGCAACTGGTGGTTTTGGAATAGATAGTTTATATAGACCGTGTGACTCATGTCCTCTTCCAATCACCTGTCCCGTACTCCGGTCCTGCACAAAAACAGAATCCTCAGAAAAGATTACAAGACACTTGAGGTTCTTGGTTAATTTACTAATGACACTCAGGTGCAAAAAGAACTGAGGTTAAAGGTAAAGAAGGTAGAGGGTGAGCTGCACCTATTCCTTTGATAGCAGTCTTTGATCCATTAGCTAAGGTAATAGTAGAAAAGACAGATGGAGAATTAAGGACAGAAAGAAAATTTTGGTTACCGGATATATGATCAGTAGCACCGGAGTCAAGAATCCATGGTTCAGGAAAGGAAGACTGTGCGACATAGGCAAAAGAGTTACCAGGTTGCACTGTGCAAGCTGTAGATGAGGTAGATGACTGTTGCTTTGATGCCTGGTACCGAAGATAATCATTATAATCTGCTCCAGTCAAAGTGATAGAGTGAGATGATGTATCCTTGACATCTGGTGTAGGTAGAATACCATCTCCGCTGTGAGCCACATTGATTGCATGTCGAGGACGATCATTGTTACGTGGAGGCTTACCATGAAGCAACCAACAAACATCACGTGTATGTCCTCCCTTATCACAGTATGTGCAATGTTTAGTGCTTTTCCCTTTTCCTTTTCTGGGTCCATTTTGAAAAGTGTTAGTTTGTACAGCCATTATAGAAGTATCGTATGAGTTTACCTCCGGTGTAGATGTGATGCGCAACAATCTGGCAGATACTTCCTCCAAGGTAGGAACGGATGCGCTAGCAAGAATCTGGTCTCGAACTGAGGAGAGATCAGATCTTAATCCAATCAAGGCTAGAACCATAAAAAATCTGTCTCTCTGTCTCTCCTGAACATCCATCTTGTCAGTAAAAGGCATAAGAGAATCAAATTGATCCTTTAAAGATTCTACCTGACCAAGATAGCTTGCCATGTCTTGTTGATTCTGTTGCAGGTGGACAATGTCTGAGACTACTTTGTAAATAAGTTGTATTTCATTTGTATACAAGGTTTTGGCCTTGTTCCAAACCCTTCAACATGTCTTACAGGACTGAAAAAGATTAAGTAACTTACTGTCAAGAGAGTTCCATAGAAGACTACATAATTGAGCATCTATTTTAACCCAAGTTGGTCTATCAGATGCTCCAATCTCTGTATAATTCTTGATCAAGTGATCTTCATATCCTTGACCTATAAACCACAGTTGTACAGAAGCTGCCCAAGAGGTATAATTTCCACTTCCATCCAACTTAACAGTAGTAATTGTTGGAGATGGTGAAGAGGAAAAAATCGACTTTCCAGTAATTTGATTTTCAACTGCTTTATCATCTCCCATTGTTGTATTTATTACACAGGAACTGCTGAAAGTGAATGAGAGTAACTACAAAAACAAGAGAAACAGGAAGAAATAGAGAAAACTGAAGAGTCGACCAAGGAGGATCTGGTTCTTCTATAGTCTTTTAATTCAAGGAAGAAAAAAAAAAATGAGATGGAGCAGGGACTAAAAACCCTAGCTCTGATACCATGTGAAAGAAGAAGAGAAGAAAAATGGTGAATAGAGTGCTTGATTATTCCCTCAAGCTGTTGGGTTTAAATAACCTTTGACAGAAATACAAATAAGGAAAGACTACAATTACAAGCCTACAAGATCTCCTAATTACTTAATTATAGGGATTTGTGTATCTTTTCATATTTACATAGTATCAATTCTTGCCATATTTAACAAAAATTACAGCAAATGACCCTGTTGAGGCAACAAGAAAGACAGCAGTTAGTGGAGGAGCAAGCGCGCGCATCTACACTAACTTCTCAAAAGCAGGATTTGGAAGAGAAGCTTGCTGTTATGTCCAATAAGGTCTCAGGTAATTATCATTCAATTTTGTTAGATTTAAAGTGCTTAGCTTTTAGAATTAGTATAAAAGTAAATACAAGCACTACTGTTTGTTGTCATATTTGCTGAACCATGATACATCCAAAATAAAGGTTTAAGGAAATTTCGGATCTTTATTTATGACTTGACTGCTTGCTTACTTCTGACTTTTTTTTATATCAATAGAAATTTTTCGGAGTGAAACTACGTTATCCACATTCAAATTATACACATTACTGTATAAAAGTTAAAAAGTCAACATATTAAAATGCTAGTTCTTTGTGAAGATTAAAGGCCTCATTGTGATGATGAGAAAATAATCAGTGCTATCTTTTCATTTGCATATGGAAAAGGTAATCTGTCTTACTCATCGGGTAAAAATGATTTGAAGTCAAACAAATTCATAGGAAATATGGCACTGTGTACGAGCTTGTTGAAAGGAAGAAAAGTTTTGTTGGAAAAATTCTATTTGATAAGAAGATACTCAACTGGCTTTGCTCATCTTAAGACTAGCATTTGGGGGAATTGGAAAAGTAAGTTGAACATGGAAAAAAGAAAAAATCATTGTACCTGTACAAGGTCTTCAGAAACTTCAATGATGTGGGAGATATGTTCTGTTTGAAGTAGTGCAGGGAAGAACAAGGCTTCCTTGATCAGTCTTGAGATTGTCTAGGACGGAGGATGGAGGGTAGTCAGACATTGGAAACAAGATCTAAAAGGTTATTGAGAAGGGAAAGCAATAGAATGTTGGAAATAGCTGAAAATATTGAATTGTTGGTATAACTATTTCTTTTCTGGCCAGGAAATAAAGGCAATGGCTATTGGATCATTATCAAAAAAAATAAAAGAAGAGAAAATGAATGGCTATTTTATAAGTTCAAGAGATTTATCCCAAGATTAAGGAAAAGAAAGACTTCGGAGGAAAAGGCAAAATAGTAGTTATAAGCTCAAAAATTGGGTGTGCGCACTCAACAATGTCGGAAGAGCCAGTATGGTTGATGAAGGTTACTATCCAATAAATTCATGTCAATCAATATTAATAGAAAGTAATGTAGGTCATATTGAAGCAAGTGAGGGGGATGCAAACAATGAGAAATTAGTACAGTCACTAAAAAATTTAGGAAGTGAATAAGAAACAAGAATCACCGAAGATAGTTAATTAGAAATCATTTGCGTTATATGAACCTTTGGTTTTGTATTTGTTATCTATCATTTAACAACCAGTTGGCTTTCTCGTGATATCTGTTGATCTTTTCTATATTTCTGTTCTGTGTATTACAGATGAAGTCACCGGAAAGGCATGCCAGAAGACATTCTCGGGGGTAATCAATCTGTCTGCAGTTGATAATATTTTTCAACGTTTTGAATTTGAGTTGGCTATTATTTTTTTCTGTAGAAAAGGAAAATGATTGGCCGGTGAGATCAAAATTGTTGTTTCTTAAATCACGCTACTAGGTCCCATTGTGTGTAATTGCCCTGATGACTCAGTTTTTGCTGTGTAAAACTGTTCCTCAATTTCATTTTTGTTTCTTTTGGTCTATTCACCATGCTAACTTTCTAGCTAATTCCCTTTATCCTTTTGGCCCCTTCAAAAAAGTTCAGTTGTTCTTTGGTAACTCTATGGTCCAAGGTTTATGTATTATAATGCAGTTCAAAAAGAGATTATGTATTATAAAGTTTTGGTGGAATGATTTTAGTTTAAGTTCTTATTCCACCCTTTCAGGAAGACAAGGTGAGGCTTGAAAAGCAATTACATGATATGGCTGTGGCCATTGAAAGATTGGAAAGTAGCCGGCAGAAGCTTCTAATGGAGGTAAAACCTCTATCTGTCTTTCTTTTTCTTCTCATTTTGCTATGTGAAATTGGAAACCATTCTATTCTGTTGTTTTCAGATTGATTCACAATCCTCGGAAATAGAGAGGTTATTTGAGGAAAATTATAGTCTCTCGTCCGCTCATCAAGAAGCTCTAGGGGTGGCCGTGCAGTGGGAGAATCAGGTATTTTCAAGATCTTGAAGTTAAATGAGGATGAACAGATGGTATGGTGCCTATGCACGTTACTTTGCAGGATCTTTAAGATATTCTTCTATGTAATTACTTCCCAGTCCTGTTTCAATAGTGGCAAATCATGCTTTACGTTCTACTGTAAATAACTGCTGTTATCTCTTATACCTTACTTTTAACATAATCTTCGATTGTGATAAATAGTTGATGGATTGGTGGAAGGGAACTATGAGTGCCGTTTCTCTCATGAGGCTGGAAATAAAAAAGTATGGATAATTGCATAAGAAATTACCTGGGAAGAACTAGGCAAATCAGTCCTGCAACTTGTTAACCCTCCTCAAAACAAATAGTCATGGTCTATGTGTGAAGAAACATCTGTTGATTGATATCAATTTTTGAAGTGCTAATAGTACCACTGACAAGAAAAAAGATGTCTAACCTTTCTTTAAGTCAGAATAAATCATCCCTATTGTTTCACCCTAACTTTCTTTACATCCTCCTATTATCTCACTTAACAGGCAACAAACCCTTAAACATAACCAAAAGCATCCTCTGTTAGCTTTTTCATCTTATTCTAACGGAACATCCATTTATCACATGGACTTCATGTAGCTTTTCTTGTTTTCCTTTTGAAATTTCCCACAAGCTCTTTAAAGAACAAAACCGATTGCTGCATGAAATAAATTAGCAAAACCAAAATTATTGAAGGTGTTACAGTTTTGCTAATATTTTTATTTTATTTATTTTTATTATTATTTTTTTAAATTAGCAAAACTGTAACACCTTCAATAATTTCTGGCTCTAAGCTCTTTCTCCATCGAGGGATCAGGAACGAGTCTTTTAGTTCCAAAGGGCCCGATCTAAACCTTCATCCCATACAACTTCTTGCATCATTTGTTAGTAGCTAAATTAAGACCAAGCTGACCATACAAAGTAAGTCAAGTTTCCTGGGTATACGAAGGAAAAGAAGAAGAAGAAGAACACAACCTGCGCTTTAGCTTATAAATTGAATAATGGTTTCATTTTTCTTGATAAAGTGCATGTCATATATCTGTAAGGTTTATTTCATGATTTTCTGCTGTGTATTTCTACAGTCTCATCTCTGGATAGTTTACCCTTTCCCATTATTTCTCTCTCGCT
>NW_017671674.1:187898-264798 GCF_001879085.1 Nicotiana attenuata
ACCTTCCTACTATTCTCTCTCGCCTACCCCCCCCCCCTCCCCCCTCCTCTCTCTCTCTCTCTCCCTCCTGAGCTTTCTTTACATATGAGCAATAGGGTTGGATCTGAGAGGTTTTGAATGTAAAGAGAAGAAAGGGTAAAATTTTGGAGAAGGTGTTTAGAATTGCTGATTTAGTGTCCGGCCGATTAGTCAGTTGCTTTTCTGTTCTTTGAACTGTTTATTGGAAATTATTTAGAAGAAGAAAAGACGAAGCAATGCACGTAACAAAAGAGAGAGTTCTGTTAGAAAAGATGGAAAAAGTAATGGTGGGGATGTTTTTGGCTAAGTTTGCAAACTTTTAGGATGTTGTTTGTTAAGTGGAATACGATAAATGTAGTGGAAGTTAGGGTAGAACTAGGGATGATATTTGATCAAATACTCGTTTGGCTACACATGATTTTCTTCTTTACTCCTTAAGCATTAGCTGTGCTTCAGCAAAATTCTTATACAGAAGGACACTCTCATTTATCTAACTTCTGCCTCTAGATGAAATCAGTTGGTTGAATGTAATTCTTTCTTTGGCGAATGAGATTGTTTTCTTCAAATTTTGTAGTACTCTATTACACCCTCAGTAACGTTGCTCCAATTTTCCGAATGGGTTTCTCTTTTGGTGTACTCCCATGCAGGTCAAAGATTGTCTCAAGCAAAATGAGGAGCTTCGTGCCATATTAGATAAGTTGAGGACAGACCAAGCTGCAATAGCAACTGCAAACAACCTAATCCAGGAAGGCGTTTCAGGATCAATCAAAGGCAGCAAAAATGAATTTCAAGGCACACAATATGCTGAAATCCTCTCCATCAAGGTAATTCATCGAAATCTTACTCATTGTTTATAGAATATTGTTACCATGTGCTATCTGAATTTGAATCTGGTTCACTTATATCGTGAAATGCTGTAGGCAATTGTCATCTGTGCCGTGTACATTCATTAGGTCAAATAGCAAACAATAGGATGCATTAAAACTGTATTAAAGGAGCTACTCTTTTCATTCGTGCATGTATACAGCAACTTTTGAACAGTTGGTTATGGCACAGATTTTTTCCTCAAGATACGTATTGAAAGTTCGATTGGATTCCTTCTCATTGTGATATTGTTGCAGTATAAGACGATATCATTGATGTCCTTCCAATTGGTTATTCGTTCAGGGTCAGCTAGCTAAAGAGCAGAGCAAAGCAGAAGCACTATCTGCTGAAATCTTGCAGCTCAATGCACGGCTCCAGCAGGCCACACAAGCATACAATAGTCTCGCTCGCATGTATGCATCTAATCTCACTTAGTCTTAAGCTTGTTTTGTTCGTCCAATTGTTGTTTTGTATGCTTTTGATAACCTTGTTGTTATTAACTACCATTTAAATATTTTCCAGCTATACACCTGTTCTAAGGAACATCGAGAACAGTCTCGTGACGTTGAAGCAAGATGGCTCGGTTAGAGTCCAATGAAAGTGTAAGATTGAAAGTGGGTTTGTGAAGTTGAGCCAACAATCACATGGCGAGGCACAAAAAAAAAAAAAAAAAAAAAAGAGGAAAGAGAAAAATCATTATATGAATTATTTGACACTTGAGAAAATATTCACTATTTTCCTTCATGTAATTGCGGAGATGTGGTTTTTTTTTTCGGGCAATGTGTTCTATACTAGTTAGTTATGTATACATAAACTTTATTGTTCAATAGGGGGAATAAAAGAAAAACGTGAAAACTATTCATTACTCCCTTTATCCCAACCCATGTATCATACTTTCCTTAGTATGTCCTAAAAAGAATGTCATATTCTATATTGAGAAATAATTCAATTTTGAAGTTCTCAATTTATCGTTAATGAGATGATTTATAGCTATATAATTTTTTATGACTTGTTTTAGATCATAATTTTAAAAGTCAATCTTTCTTTTTTAAACTACTGTGTCTAGTCAAACTTCGCTTGTATGTCGAGAATGTGTGTGTATTTTCGTGAAGTTCATTCAGTCTTTTTTCCTTTTTCCTGGATTTTTGCTTTCGTGTTAAGGGGACTCTCGGTCTATTCTTGGTCTTATTTGAGAAATCAACATTCTCGTCTGTTTGGTGACGATAAAAAATGAAATGAACATTCTTTCATGAGTTAGTGTAACAGTGTTTGTTTTGTTTTACAGTTGCTAATGACTGGGGGTAGCAAACAGGCGGGTAGGGTCGAATATGAGCGGGTTGAAAATGGGTAATACAAAAACGGGTAGAATATTCGACCCAACCCATATTTAATACGGATAGAAAATGGGTCAGCCGGCGGATAATATGAATATTCATATTAACCGTGGCTTCTTGAATATGATTATTTTTGGGAGAATTCTTAGTCACCCAAATTTGAGGAACTTCTAATTTGTGTCTTTGCAAATGTAAAAATTAAACCCATTGATTATTCATTTTTTAAGTGGGTAATATGGATCTTATCCATAGTTGATCCATTTTTAAAATAGTAAAAGGTCTGATATGTCCCTCTACTATTAACTATTATTTAAAATTGACCTTCGTTATACTACCGGGTCAAAAGAGTCCTTACCGTCACACTATTAAACAAAAATACAGGGTTATTAAGGTCTGATATGTCCCTCTACTATTAACATTTACTTTTTTATCAAGTTGGGGTATTTGAATGGAAAAATTTTAAGTTCGTTTACCGAGTTGATAAACAAGTGCAATTTTAAATGGTCCGGAGGCCATTTTGACTTTATAATATAATCGTCAAGAAATTTCTTTTATTTCAAAACGCGATAACAATAACCAGTGCCCTCAAAATCCAAAAGAAATTTAGTTTCGGATTTTCTTATTTGGAAAAAAGCCCAAATTTTTCCAGAAATATTTAGAAAGGGTCCGAATTTTCTACCAATCGTAATTAGGGTCAAATATACCTCTAGGGGTCGTTTGGTTCATATATGGAATATTCCATGGGATTATAATTCTGGATGTCACATGTGATTTTCTATCCCACCTTCTATATGGAATAGTTAATACCATCATTTTAGTATAAACTAGTATACATACCCGCGCGATGCACGAATCATTTTAAAGGAAAAAAGAGCGGAGGAATATATTAGAAACGGATGTATATTGCTACAGAAGTACTTGGCTTTAAACGGATTAGTCCACATGAAAAAGTAGAAATTTTTGTCTCAAGTTATGATCAGAAAAAATAAAGGACAATTAAACACATCTGTAATTCACAGTAATTAAGACATCACCTTTTATTGTGTTGTACTTTGGATCACAAGTATATGTTGCCTTTATTGCTCCAGTAGAATCCACCCCCAACCACACATACAAAGTTGCATAAAGGATGGCAATACCCATTACAGCCATTCCAACGACTACTAATGCTGAAAATCCACCGGCACGAACAACTATGTACATTCGAAAGATCTCAAATCAATTTATACAACAAAGGACCTTAGTGTCGCTCCTGTTGAAATTATTTTGAGAAGTGAGCAAAAGAGCCTGCAAAGCCTCTCGAGCTACACTTGATACTCGAACAATAGCATGTATTGACATCCATAGACCAATGTACCCAGGAACATCAGAACATTGAGCAATGGAAAGAAAAGTAGAGATAGTGATATAAGGTCTAATGTCTGTATTTTTGTTTGTTGCAGGAAAATGAAGAAGAAGAAAAAATTCTTAGGTTTGTTCATACCACATCTAATACAGGAAAATTATCGTATTCTTAAGAAATCAAGCAATCAACAAAGACATTCTCAAGATTTCACCTCTAATCAATGGTTTAATGCAAAAATAAATTGCATAAATTTTCAACTTCCTTGTGGATAAAATCATCAATCAACTTTTGAGAGAATTAATAAAAAAGTAACTCAACTCCGTCATCCTCTTCTTGCGGCTAGAACTCGCTATGGTAGTTCCTTCCATTGGCAACCTCTCCACAGAATGAGCATCAAGTGCTAATACCACATATTGAAAAATAGTCAATAAAGAGAACAACAACAACAACAATCCAGTAAAAATCCCACAAGTGGGGTGTGGGGAGGGTAGAGTGTACGCAGACCTTACCCCTACCCCGGGGTAAAGAGGTTGTTTCCGAAAGACCCTCGGCTCAAGAAGAAGAAAAGAAATAATAGACAATAGATCAGTGACAACAACAGAAGCCAGAAAAATAAAATAATATCAGCATCGTAAGAAACAGAAAATAAATGTAAAAGCAATAACAATAACAAGTACTAATGCCATAGGAAAAAGTGTGGCAGTTACCCAACTGTGCAACTCCTCTGCCTATATTTCCCTTCCTGTAAGTTCCCTGGCTGAACTGTTCATTCATTCTTGACAAAAAGAAGATTTTTGCACCCAGTAATTATACCAATTTTAATAAGTAGTAATATAAATTTAAGTGTCCCAAATTAAGCTGAGAATTATGGGGAGAAAGAAGGGAAAAAAGACCATGCGCAACAACACATTCTGCACCCCAATGATAAGCAGTCCTCTTCCCAGTAGATTTTACATCCATTTATTACATTTATACCATAACTATTTCTTTTTGTTTATAACAGGTACATGGATTTGGTCCATGCTTAGCAGATTACATAGATAATTATCTAAACACTGTCAAAGTACAAAAGGCGCTTAATGTCAGAGATATACCCCATTCCTGAGAAAAATAATTTCTAGCATTATGGTGCTAAAAAAACTGACCGACTTGGTCAGTTTTTCAAATAAAAAAAGATATCTTTTTTCGAAACCAATCAAGTCGTTCTCCGGGTTGGTATTTTCGGCCAACTGTCGGTCGGTAGACTTCAGTCAGAAAAGAGTATGTTTAGTAGTGAAAACTCAAACAATGAACAATTGCACCACCAAGTTAAATTTTCACATCTACCAAAACTCTATTGACAAAATTCCATTGTCAATATATCTCATATCATCAATAGCAATGCCAGAGATTCACATCAATCTCCTAGTATTAAACCAAATGTTGGTACACAATATTTAGCTTCTAAATTAATTGTAAAAATATTGTGGCAGTCAAGGAAGAGTTATAGTTGATGAGAGCCAATGGATTTAGGGCATAGGTAATATGGTGACAGTGTATACGGGTAAAATCGGGCCCACTGAACACCTCGAGTTCCCGGTAAGTCAAGCGGAGCAGGAACGTAATCGTAATGAATCTGAGTCAAAGCGAGGACCCCTTTGCATCGAGGCTCGGGCAAATCACCTGCCCTCGGGGGTATCTGGGCCATGACCTCCGGGTCTGGTTCGAGGATAAAGACCTGGGAGGCATGACCAAATAGCTGTACACGACTAAAAAAGGGCCGTGATGTCCGTGCACAACCGGATATCACAACGTGAGTCTCGGCCCCTATCGACAGAAAATCAGTGATTAGCGAAACAGAAGATTTTTACCTTTCTTAGAATTGTACTTAGGGTAAAACTCTCCTACTATATAAAGGGTAAAGATTATTATTCATGATACATTGTAACACGCATATCAAGACAATTTATTTCAATTCTCTTTGTTGTTCAAAGTTCTTATTTTTATTCTTAAGTTCTTCATAAGTGCATGCTTGGAACCGATGGCAGGTTCTTCATCGAGCCATCAACCGAGCTTGGAATCATCCTTATCATTGGTTTGGCCATTTATTATGCCTTTCATTTGTTTAATCTAACGTCATCAATCACTTATATTGAATTAATTCAAATCCTTAAAACCACATATAAATTCAATTGTTATCTATTTTTTAGGGTAAACAGTTTGGCGCCCACCATGGGGCTAGGGATAATAGTGGTAATTTGATTCGAATTTTCATAACCCTCTCTATTTTACACTTATTCTTTGAGATTTCAATTTCAGGTCAAGTTAAAAATGTCGAACTCTCAATCTGCTCATTTGAACGTTGATGCTGAGTCTGGCCACCATGGCCAGAACAACAATGTAGTGCCCAGCAAAGACGTGCCTCCTGTTGACCCCAACAAAGTTCCAGTGCGGACCCGATCGATGCTAACTCACATGTGACTATCGATGCAAACTTGCCTACCGACCCCGAAAACAACATTCGAGAAGAAGCCCGATCATTAGCCAGAAGTACACATGGCGAAGAAGGTGATGTGATCAATTTGCGAGTGATCTTCGAAATGTTATAGGCTCAACAGGCAGCGATAGCCAAGTTTCAGAACCAAAGCCACGCCCACAGCAGAGTTGAGCCCGAACCACCCCGGAAAAACACCCGCAGAAACGAACCGGCCACGGAAAAGCCGAGTGAAGTTGAACCCGGAACCAACCCCGAGATAATAAAGATGCTTGAGGAACTGACAAAGTGGGTAGAATCAGGAGAAAAGAAAATCGAAGCCAACGACATAAAAGTGGAGACCTATAACTCCAGGGAATTGATCAAATCCCAAGAACGCCCCCAATATTTAAAGGCCTGGATTCCAAGAAATTTGTGCAAAAACCTTTCCCTCCGAGCGCAGCTCCGAAACCGATCCCAAAGAAGTTCCGTATGCCCAAGATTCCAAAGTACAATAGGACCACAGATCCAAATGAACACGTGACCTCCTACACGTGTGACATCAAGGGAAATGACTTAGAGGATGACAAAATTGAGTCGGTTCTACTGGAAAAGTTCGGAGAAACCCTGTCTAAAGGAGAAATGATATGATATCACAACCTACCCCCTAAATCCATTGATTCATTTGCTATGCTTGCGGATGCCTTCGTAAAAGCTCATGCCGGGGCCATCAAGGTCAAGACCAGGAAATCAGACCTTTTAAAAGTGAAACAAAGCGATAACGAAATGCTCAGGGAATTCGTGTCGAGGTTTCATATGAAACGAATGGACCTGCCCCCGGTTGCGGACGATTGGGCCGTTCAGGTTTTCACTCAAGGGCTCAACCCCCAAAGCTCCTTAGCTTCACAACAGCTGAAATAGAATTTGATAGAGTACTCGGTGGTAACTTGGGCTGACGTCCATAACAGGTACCAATCCAAAATTAGAGTCGATGACGATCAACTCGGGGGCCCCTTTGGGTCCGTATATGTCACGACCCAAACCGATGGACCGCGACGGGCACCCAGTGCCTTACTCAACCGAGTACCAATGTAACATATCTTTCTTATCGTACTATCATTGGTAACTGGGCCAACATGGCCACAACTTGTAATGTATAACTATAAGTGGAAAAACACTATACAAATGAATCATCTTTCTTAAAACATGGATAAACATGGACCGTCAAGGAATGAACCTCTGTCTACAAAGCCTCTAAGGGTGTTTGACATCAAATGGGACAGGGTACCGACCTACCCATAAGTGTGTAGCAAAATTTTGACACGATGACTCATAGACTCGGCTGCACTTCGAATGAGGTAGAGTCTTACCGATCCTTCGGTGAATGCTAACCTCGTCTACCATGAGGGATCGTCAAACTGATTGTCTATACCTGCAGGCATGAAATGCAGCATCCCCAACAAAAAGACATCAGTGCAAAATAATGGACCGAGTATGTAAGGCTACAAAATAACTAAAAGCTGAAACTGAAGTGATAATATAATAACTGAAAGTAACTGGGAGTCAAAGATAATCTGAAGATATGCTTATCTGCTGATACTGACTCAACTCTCTCAAATAGTAAGTAAATAGTTGTCAGGCCTTATAAGGCTCAGTATCTATATAACTGCTCTGCCGTAGTAGGCTCGTTCATAGGCGCTCGACTATACTAGGCTCTGTATCTCGGCCATTCTGGGCTCACTCATAGGCGCTCGGCCAAAGTAGGCTCGGTATATAACTTACCATCTGATCATAGGTTTCCCAATAGGGCCCTGCCCATCGATTATAGCTCGATGGTGGTGAAAATACTGTAATACTGTATATATATAGACCGTCTACTCTCTTGACTGGAAGAAGACAATACTAAACTGAATATGAAGTCCCGATAAAGGAGAATGTTGTAACTTATGAGACTAGGAAAATGTACATAAATTCAGGAATATGAATTTCTCTTTATGTCTCGTTATCAAAAACATGTAGTTACTGGATCATGCCAAAATGAAGGTAAGGTTTAGCCTTAATATACCTGAGCCGATTCTCTTGAAAATCCCTCTAACACACGTCAATTGCGGCAAATCACATAATGGCGGATTGAAGTAGGGAAAAATCCGTATTGAAGCTTCATCCGTTGCCTTCAATACGTATAGAATTGTTGGAGTCTTTAAGGTCTTCAATCCGTATAGAATTGTTGGAGTCTTTAAGGTCTTCAATCCGTATAGAATTGTTGGAGTCTTTAAGGTCTTCAATCCGTTACTTAGCAATCTTAGAATCCAACTTTGATAAGGTAAGGAGATCCCTTAAATTTGTAAGCTTGTGGGCCCCACTATGTGGCTAAGTTTTGCCTAAAGGCTTCCTAATTATGTCACCTAACCCAATGAACTAAGAGTCATTATTTCCTAAGGTATTTTCTGCCACGTTTAGGTTCTTTAAACTTTATCCGTAATCCTAATTACCTAATTAGCTTGCTTACTCAGTTAATCTTCCACTAAAAATTTATAATTGCTCAATTATCCACATAATTAAGAATTATCTCAAATAACTTAAAATACTACTCACTTTTAACACACTTTATTCACCTTATAATTATGGTCATGTGGTACCTTGTATGGCACTAGTCCATAAATACGGGGTATTATAGCTTGGACCGTATTTTATCCCAAATTGCCAAACTTCGACGAAACTCATTTTCTTTGATTTGCTTACCCCATATCCTTCACGAATTTACTCATCACGTATTTGAAATAGCATAATGCTTATAATCTTAAAATAATCTCACTCCCGACCTTACGTTGATTAGCTTATGATGAAACATTAACGTACGAAAATGCGGGATGTAACATCTCATTTTCCGAGCTTCCATCAATTTACTTATGGCGTACTTTCACGTACGAAAACCTGGGGTGCAACAGTATATATCCCATCAGAACTAATGAAAGGTCTAAAAGAGCCGTCGATCATGAACCACGACCAAGTAGCGGTATCAACCGTATAGTAGAGATCGAAGGGGCAGCGGATCCAGACGTAACCCTGCGATGAATGAAAAAAGAAGCGGTCGAGGTCATAATAGCCGAGGAATCATGAGAAAAAATAGTTTCGACAAGCCACTCGGGGCCAGGGAGGCACCGAGGTTATCGGAATACAACTTCAGTGTCGATGTTGCCGGCATCGTATCTGCCATCGGGTGCATCAAAGATAGCAAGTGGCCTCGACCATTGTAGTCCGACCCTGCCGAAAGAGACCCTAACCTGATGTGCAAGTATCATTGCACTCATGGCCATAGGACGGAATACTGCCGACAACAGAGAGAAGAAGTAGCCCGATTATGCAATAACGAACACCTCCAGGAATTTCTGAGTGATCGAGCAAAAAATCACTTTAGGAATAGGGACTCTAACAAGCATACCAAGCACGAGGAACCTCATCATGTCATTAACATGATCATTGGTGGAGTCGACGTCCCCAGGGACCGATGCTAAAGCGCACTAAGGTGTCCATTACAAAGGGAAAATGAACTCGAGATTACATACCGGAAAGGACCATATCTTTTAACGACAAGGACACTGAAGGCATCATGCAACCACATAATGATTCACTAGTAATACTGTACTCGTAAATAAATCTCGAGTTAAGCGTGTGTTAATTGATCCAGGTAGCTCGGCTAATATCATCAAATCGAGGGTCGTGGAACAGTTGGGTCTACAAGACCAAATAGTGCCTGCAGTCTGGGGTTTAAACGGATTCAACATGGCATGCGAAACTACTAAAAGGGAGATAACCCTGCCGGTGAACACCGTCGATACCATTCAGGAAACGAAGTTCTATTTGATTGAAGGGGATATGAGATACAACGATCCACTCGGAAATCCATGGATTCACAACATGAGGGCAATACCCTCGACACTACACCAAGCATTGAATTTCCCCACATCAGGAGGCATCAAAACAATTTATGAAGAATAGCTGGCCGCAAAAAAAATGTTCGCAGTCGATGAGGTGATCCCGATGTCCGCACTCTCAACACCAAAGAACCCGGAGTCGGTTAGGAAGGAAGGAACTAAATATCAATCACCGACATCAGCCCCGACCGAATCGGAGAAGCAAAAAACAGGCGAGGATGATGATTACGGAGTTCCTAAGTCGTTCATCGCCCCTGATGATTCCGATGTCACCAAGTCAACGGTCGAGGAGCTGCAGCAAGTCATATTAATCGAACACTTGCCCAATCCGAAGGTATACCTAGGCACGGGGTTAACTCTCGAGCTCAAGAAAAAACTCATTGAATTTCTTATAGCTAACATAGATTGTTTCGCTTGGTCCCATCTTGATATGATAGGGATCCCGCCAAAAATAACCACTCATAAGCTGAGCTTGGATCCAAAGTTCCACCTGGTTAAACAGAACAGGATGCCTCAGTCCGAAATCAAGCATGTATTCATCAAAGACAAGGTATCCAAACTCCTTAAAATAGGTTCCAGTCGGGAAGCTAAGTACCCAGATTGGTCAGATAACGTAGTGGTAGTGCCTAAAAAGGGAAATAAATTAAGAATATGTGTAGATTACAAAGACTTGAACAAGGCATGCCCTAAGGATTCTTTTCCTTTGCCTAACATCGATCGAATAATCGATGCGATGGCCGGGCACGAGATACTCAGCTTTCTCGACGCCTATCCCGGGTACAACCAAATCCGGGTGGACCCGAGCGATCAAGAAAAAGCTTCTTTTATCACTAAATTTGGCACCTATTGTTATAAACATAATGTCGTTCGGATTAAAAAAGGCCGGTGCCACCATCAATGCCTAGGGATGTTCGAAGAACAAATAGGAAAATCAGTGGAGGTTTACATTGACGACATGTTAGTTAAGTCCCTGCGAGCAGAGGACCATTTAAAACATTTGCACAGAACCTTCAACATACTGAAGAGGTACAATATGAAGCTGAACTCGGGGAAATACGCATTCGGGGTCGGATCCGGGAAGTTCCTTGGATTCATAGTGTCCAACCGAGGGATCGAGATCATTCCCAACAAAATCAAAGCTATAGAAGATATCACCGTGGTGGACAATGTCAATGTCGTCCAAAGGCTAACCGGACGCATAGTTGCCCTAGGCCGATTCATATCAAGTTCCTCCGATAAGAGCTATTGGTTCTTTTTGTTATTGAAGAAGAAGAATAACTTTTCATGGACCCCGGAGTGCCAACAAATTTTGGAAGAACTCAAACGTTACCTCTCGAGTCCACCCCTACTCCATACTCCAAAGGCGGACGAGCAGTTGTACCTGTACTTGGCGGTATCCTAGATAGCAGTAAGTGGAGTCTTAGTCTGGGAAGAGGAAGGTACGCCAATTTCCTGTCTATTATGTTAGTAAAACTCTAGGAGAGGCCGAAACAAGGTACCCTCACATAGAAGAATTGGCACTCGCTTTACTAAGCGCCTCCAAGAAGCTAAAACCGTATTTTCAATTCCACCCCATATGTGTCATAACTTCTTACCCACTAAGGAACATAATGCACATACTCGAGCTTTCGGGCCGGTTGGTCAAATGAGCCGTAGAAATTAACGGGTATGATATCGAATATCGACCTCGAACCGCCATCAAATCTCAAATTTTGGTAGACTTCGTGGACGACTTCACGCCGGCCTTAATACCCAAAGTCAAAAGGGAATTGTTGTTAACCTCGGGGACTTCCTCGGGAATCTGGACCCTCTTTACGAACGGTGCCTCGAACGCCAAGGGGTTCGAACTCGGCATCGTGTTAACGCTGCCTACAGGTAACGTAGTTAGGCAATCTATTAGAACTGTGAAATTGACTAACAATGAGGCCAAATATGAGGCCGTGATTGCATGTCTTGAATTGGCCAAAAGCTTGGGGGCTGAAGTGGTTGAAGCTAGGTGCGACTCCCTTCTTGTGGTAAATCAAGTGAATAGGACATTCGAAGTAAAAGAGGAACGAATGGGAAGGTACTCAGATGAATTACAGGTAACGCTGCACCGATTCAAAGAATGAACCCTACAACACGTACCCCAGGATCAAAATAGCGAAGCCGATGCTCTGGCTAACCTGGGTCATCGGTTGATAACGATGAATTCAGCTCAGGAATGATCGTATAGCTCATGAATTGATAGTGGAAGAAGGCCACGCCGAAATAAACTCGACAAGTTTGACTTGGGACTGGAGAAATAAGTATACAGACTACTTGAAGACTGGGAAGTTACCCTCGGATCCTAAAGAATCGAAAGCTCTGCGCACAGAAGAACATTCGACGGCCCACTTGCCGTATGCTTGGGACCGGGAGTCACCAAATACGTCTTGAGAGAAGTTCAAGAGGGCACAGCGGAAACCATTCGGGGGCAGAATTGTTGGTTCGGAAGATAATCAGGGCCGGCTATTGCTGGATCGACATGGAGAAAGACACAAGGGACTTTGTACGAAAATGAGACGGCTGTCAGAGACATGCTCCGATGATCCATCAACCCGGAGAACTACTACATTCGGTCTTTTCACCTTGGCCATTCATGAAATGGGGAATGGACGTGGTCGGTCCCCTACCATGAGCACCTGGTAAGGCTCAATTCATATTGTTTATGACTGACTATTTTTGTAAATGGGTCGAACCTCAAGCGTTCGAGAAAGTCCGAGAAAAGAAGTCACTGATTTTATTTGGGACCACAAAATATGCCGGTTCGGGATACCGGCCGAGATCGTGTGTGATAAAGGGAAGCAGTTCATCGGTGGCAAGGTAAGCAAGTTTTTCAAAGACCATAAGATCAAAAAGATTATATCCACACCCTATCACCCAGTTGAAACGGACAAGCGGAAACTACAAACAAGACCATACTTCAAAACCCGAAGAACAGGTTGATCGATGCCAAAGGGAAATGGAAGGAAATTCTGCACGAAGTCTTGTGGGTGTACCGTACAACCTCAAAATCTAGTACCGGGGCCACCCCAATTTCGTTGGTCTACGGTGACGAAGCACTAATACCGGTCGAAGTGGGAGAACCGAACCTCAGGTTCCAATATGCAACCGAAGAATCAAATGGTGAAGCCATAAACACGAGCCTAAAACTATTGCACGATAGGCGTGAGGTCGCCCTAGTCCGGTTGGCCGCCCAGAAGCAGCGGATAGAAAGGTACTACCACCAAAGAGCCAACCTCCGGCACTTCAATATCGAAGACCTGGTGTTAAGAAAAGTAACACTGCACACCCGGAACCCAAACGAAGAAAAGCTGGGATCGAATTAGGAAGGACCATATCGAGTCGTCGGGATAATCGACAAAGGTTCATACAAACTTGAAGCAGGATACGGTGCACAACTATCGAATAATTGGAACATGACACACTTAAAGCGGTACTATTGCTAAGGTTCGACCTCATTCACCTTTTTATAAGATTACGAACTGGACTAACACTTGCAGGCAACAACTAAAGGGGAGCGTGACTATTAGGTCCGAAAGCACGTGTTGTACTCTTTTTCCCTTGAACCGATTTTTTTCCAAATGGATTTTCCGGCAAGGTTTTTAACGAGGCAACAGTAAATCATGTTAACTTAGAATTAAAGACTAGTTTTCAATCGGAGTCAATGGTCGCATCAACAGTATCCGAGCCCTCACAAGATCGACCTCGAATACTGGGGGCCATCACTCTAGGTTTGGACTTTTTAGCAAGATAATAAGGGAACGTTGTAATTGTTGGCCCAAGTAAAGGTGAGTTTTGAAGACTGACAAAGGAACTCAGGATGAACCAGGTCCATCCCTCGGGTGCACAAAAACGGGCAGATTCAAGCACATGGGTTGCACGTGAAGGAGATAAGCTTAACTTGGTGTATTTAATATCTCCTGATTGAAAAGGTTGCATAATTGATAAGGAGAAGGAGTCCTTAATCAAAGAGAACACTATCCAAGATAGGGAAGGAGTTAGAAGTTGAAATCAACTAGAACTCTTCCACCAAGGAAGAGTTGCATCAGAACTCTAGTTATTTCTTCATCTACTAACTCTATAAATTGCAGGATGTTCTCACATTAAAGTGTTGAACAAAAACGCAGAAGTTAGACGTGAATTGAGAGCAAAATAGCAAGGCTTTTTGCAAGCAATTCGTGTGTGATTCAAGTGTGCAAACCTGAAGCTACATGAACCAGATTGAAGAACCAGCTCCATAAAGAGTTTTATGTGTCTTTCTTTATTTCTAGTTCAATTGTAGTAGGTGTTTTCATATTGTACCTTTCAGCTTTATCTAGAAGCAATTGTAATAGGTATTTTGAGTATTCAAGTTAGAGTTAACTTGAAGTTGTCGCAGCAGTTAGAGGCTGGTTGCCACAACGGGATTAGAGTTAATCCTTAGGTTTACAAAGAGTTTTGTAAATGCTGTTTTGGCTCAATAATTTTAGTGGAAGTTTGGGAAAATCCTACTGAGTAGTAGGTCGTGGTTTTTTCACCTTTTGAGCCAGGTGTTTTCCACGTAAAAATCTCTGTATTCTTTATTTTCTGTATTTATTATTCCGCAAACAACAGTAGTTAGTACACTTAGAAGAACCAGGTTCTTCTAGAGCGAAAATTGGGTACCACACAAATCACCCCCCCTCTTGTGTGGTGTTGACGCTTAAAACATCAATTGGTATCAGAGCGGGTTATCCTTGAAGAGGCTAACACCTTAGGAGAAGATCAACATGAGTGCACCACCTGGGAATTGGGAAGGGCAATCCACTGCTAGGCCTCCACTTTTCAATGGTCAGTACTATTCTTGGTAGAAGAACAGGATGAGAGATCACATCATAGGGGAAGACTATGAACTCTGGGACATAGTCACTGATGGTCCCCTAGAAACCACAAAGAAGAATGCTGAAGGAGTTGATGTGCCAAAGACAAGGGCTGACTGCACTGCTGAAGACCTGAGGAAGTGGGAGAAAAATGCTAAGGCCAAGAAATGGCTTGTGTGTGGACTAGTTCCAGATGAGTACAGTAGAATTCAAAGTTGTACCACTGCTAAGGAAATCTGGGACACTTTGCAAGTGGCTCATGAAGGAACACCTCAAGTAAAGAGGTCCAGAGGAACACTGCTGTATTCTCAATATGAGGACTTCACCATGAAGGAAGGTGAAACCATCCAAGAGATGTATACAAGGTTTACAACACTAACAAATGAACTTAAGTCTCTTGGAAGAGTTATTCTTGAAGAGGACAAAGTTGAGAAAATTTTGACAAGGGTTTTGCCAGTCTCTTGGGAAAGTAAAATCACTGCTATTCAGGAATCAAAGAACATTGCCACTCTCAAGTTGGATGAGCTAATTGGAAATCTCACTGCCTATGAACTTAGAAGGCAAACCATGAAGATGGATGCACCCAAGAAGGAAAGGAGCCTGGCATTCAGAATCACTAAAGGTGCTGATCTAGAGGAGGATGAAATGACCATGATCACAAAGGACTTCAAGAAGTACCTAATGGGAGGAAATGGTCCTTCAAGAAGTGGAAGCTACATCAAACCAAGGGTTCCTGAAAAATAAACCAATGAGGGGTGTTACAAGTGTGGGAAGACTGATCACCACATCAAAACTGCCCTCAATGGGAAATTGAATTGAAGAAGGAAAGAGTTGAACGAAGGAACAGGGAGAAGGAACAGGTTCATCCCAAGAAGAAGAAAGGATCAACAAAGGCTATGGTTGCTGCTTGGGGAGAAAGCTCAGATGAGGACTCAGAAGGTGAAGATGGAGATGAACAAGCACTTATGGTAACTGGAGAATCCGATGAGGAATCTGAGGTAAGTATAATTCATCTCAAAGACAAGATTAAATTTTTGTCTAAAGAAAGGCTATCTGAGTTACTCCTGGATTTCATTGATGAATCTGAGGATCTAAACAATGAAAAGAAACAGTTGTCTAAGGAGTGTGTGATTTTGAAAGCTAAGTGCAAAAATCTGGAACTTAGGGCTAGTGAAAGTGATAGTAAAAATGCTGAGTTAAAGAACCAGGTCCATGAACTTAACACCACTGTCCTAGAGCTAAGATCTGAAAATCTAAAACTGAAATTAGGAACAGGTAAAAAGAAAGCTGATCACACACAACTCACTTTAGAAGAAAATGTACGAAAAATGAAAGATGAGTTGTACAAAAGAGATGAGCAAATAAGAGTCCTTAAAGAGGATCTAAACAAGGTTAAGCACGAGCTAGACAGAACCTGTAAATGGAATAGGTCCTCTGATGCACTTTCTTGGCTACATGAACACCATAGTAGCAATAAGAGAGGACTTGGCTACGGGACCCCTGCACCTAAGTGGGATCCCAAAAGCAAGTACCTCACACTTCCTGAGAACAAAATTCGCATACACTGCGGTAAAACTGGTCACTATAAAAGTGAATGTATTGCAAAAGAAAAAGCTTGTCAAAAGAATAAAGAATTTGTTCAAGGAAAATATAGGCTGCCAGGTTGGTCTAAAAAGAATCTGATTTAACCTTTTTCCTATAGAAAGGGACCCAAACTAGTTTGGGTTCCTAAGACTAACCCCTGATTTTCTTTTGCAGGTCAAAGTGAAGGGGAGCAGCCTAATATGGTACATTGATAGTGGCTGCTCAAAGCATATAACAGGAAGCAAGAACCAGTTCCTTTCACTTGAGAACCTTAAACGAGGTAATGTCTCCTTTGAAAATGGGAAGAAAGGTGAGATCATTGGGGTTGGAAAGGTAGGTAAGACTGATTCTCACTCTATTGAGAATGTCTACTTGATAGATGGCTTAAAGTACAGTCTAATCAGTGTATCACAATTATGTGATAGAGGTAACTTGGTAGCATTCACCTCTACCAAATGTTTTGTGATTAATCTTACCACTGACAAGATTGTTTTGCAGGGAAAAAGAGCAAACAATATTTGCATTGTAGATTTGTCCACTCTGTCAGAAAATGAACTCACTTGCCTAAGTGTGTTGGTTAATGATCCCCTCCTATGGCACAAAAGACTTGGTCATGCAAGTCTGAATCAGCTAAACAAATTAGTCTCCAAGGACTTGGTTATAGGGTTACCCAACATCAAGTT
Organism: Nicotiana attenuata; assembly: GCF_001879085.1. NCBI lineage: Eukaryota > Viridiplantae > Streptophyta > Magnoliopsida > Solanales > Solanaceae > Nicotiana > Nicotiana attenuata. The sequence continues at coordinate 204,976 of NW_017671674.1, forward strand.
AAAGGAAGACAAAGTTTGTGAGGCATGTGTAAGGGGGAAGCAGGTAAGATCATCCTTCAAAACCAAGAAAATGGTAAGCACGTCCAAGTCGTTGGAACTGGTTCATATGGATCTTTGTGGTCCAATGAGAACAATGAGCAGAGGTGGAAAGAAATATGTAATGGTACTTGTTGATGATTATTCTAGATTTACCTGGGTACTATTTCTAACATCTAAAGATGAAGCATTTGAAATGTTTACTACTTTTGTTAATAACTCAGAAACAACTAGGTAATCATCCTGCATCAATTAGGTCTGATCATGGAACTGAATTTGAAAATGCTAAGTTTGCTGAATTTTTGCATGTCACATCATAAATAGTTGCATGACTAGTCTCTTGTTAAGAATATTCCCTATGAGTCACTTAAAGTGAGAAAGCTAAATATATTCCATCTTAGGATATTTAGATGCAAGTGCTTTGTGCACAATAATGGCAAAGACTCCCTAGGTAAGTATGATCCCAAAAGTGATGAGGGAGTATTCTTGGGATTTTCTTCACATAGTAAAGCTTATAAGATATACAGTACAAGAACTATGTGTGTAGAAAAAAATGTATATGTTATTTGTTTTAAAACTAACATTCTTTCTGAGAGGCAGGAACAAGATAATGAAGAGATTGGGTTGATAAGAAATTCAAGTGGTGAAACCACAGTCCAGCCTGAAGATGCATCACAGGAAGGAACAGGTGATGGAACAGGTCCTTCCACCCAGGGCAACATGACAGGGGGAATTGACTAGAGAGGAACTGATCCTCAAACCTCGAGGGAACCTGTCCATGAACCTATTCCTCAGTAACAAAACCAAGAAGGAACATCCAAAGAAATTGACACATCCACGAAATTGGATATAGACGAACCTGGTTCATCTGTTTATCAGAAGTTGTATAGGGGAATGATTGGTTCTCTTTTATATCTCACTTCTAGCAGACCTGACATTTTGTGCAGTGTAGGTCTTTGTGCTCGATTTCAGGTTTCCTAGTGGATAGGAAGAGCACCTCAGGTATGGCACGCTTTCTTGGTTCATGTCTTGTGTCATGGGCTACTAAAAAGCAAAATTTAGTGGCCTTATCTACTGCTGAAGCTAAGTATGTTGCTGCTGCTTCATGATTGTGCTCAATTGTTGTGGATCAAGTAGCAGTTGATGGATTTTGGTATTGAAGTTGGTTGCATCCCTATTTTCTGTGATAACACTAGTGCTATTAGTATGACTAAGAATCCGGTTCATCATAAGAGAACTAAGCACATAGATGTTAGACACCATTTTTTGAGGAACAACTATGAGAAAGGCTTGATCACTATGGAGTTTTGTGCTACTGACAAGCAAATTGCTGACATCTTCACAAAAGACTTAGGTAGAGATCACTTTGAGAGGAACAGGCTAGAATTATGGATGATTAAGATCACCTAAAAGGACCAGTTCAAGGTTAAACGAAAAAAAATTGGAAAAATTTGGTTAGGAAGTCTGTAAATTGTGTATAATTAGATTAAATCTTGCTCAGTCTCATACTTCCATAGTATACTCTTGTGCCATGTGTTAAAATGACTCATTAATCTCTAATGATATTTTCTCTATTTTGGCAAATTTAGACTCACACAAGAGAATTGTCAGTGAAGAACCTGGTTTATCAAGATAACACGGTATGTTTTCTACACTCTGCATAATTTGAAATAACTATATTTGGATCATGAGCAGAGTCCTGCCAAATACCAAACTACTTTTGGACTTATCCGTTACAAGTGAACCAGTCCCGTTCAAAAGAGTCCCAACCGAATGGAAGTATCTAGATTCTAGGGATACACTCCAACCTCTCTTCAAAACTGAATTTCAGTTTAATTAAACTTCGAAGAGTCTGAAAAGCTGTAGTTACCTCATTAATTATTCCCTGTATATTGATCAGCTTTAGTGTATTCCTTACTTCATCTCTCTCAAGCGGTTATTAACTCTCATTCTTCTTTCGTCTTCCAAACATAATCTAATTCTCTTCTCTTCCATACCCTAGCCCAGATATGTCGAACACCTCTGAAAATCCTTCATCACCACCACAGGAAACCACTTCCCCACCTTCTACAACACCAATCTCTAAGAAAAGTAGAGTAAAGATAATGGCTCGTAAGATTGCCGCTGAAGGAGAGCAGATCAAGAAAATAAACAAGCAATTGAAAGCAGGTAGGGAATAAGATAAGAATCCCAGAAATCTGAAGATTCATTTAAGTCTGCTACTAAGGGGGAAGAAAGTAGGTATTCTGAAACTGAATAGGTATCTTCTGATTCTGAAGTTACTCCTGAGACAATTTCTGAACTTGCTGCAAATTTAGAGAATGGATTTGTACGGGTAGGATCTAGTAGGTGTTGAGACTACAGAATTTGGAGAAGTTGGTGGTAAAAATAAAAAGGAAAAAGAAAAAGAGAGCAAGGGTGCTAGGAGTGCTGTGAGGGGAAAGGGTAAAAGAGTGGTTGATTCTTCACCCACTCCTGTTGGTCTAACAAAAGAAACTGGTGCAATGGTTGTTTGGGGAGAGAAATTTACTGAAATAGAAGAGAGTGTGAGCAAAACAGGGGGAAGTGGGTCTGGCAAAGCAGCTGAGGGGTTGGTTCAACTTGGGAAAAATATAGATGAACCTGTTCCATCTGAACAGGATACCCTCTTGGACCTACTGATAGGGTTATCAATGGCACCAAAACTCATGCCATTCCCTATGGTTTCATTCTCACAACTGTGCTTGCACATTTCAAGGTACAAGCAAGGATACTTTCGGGGTTAATACTCTGCTTGCTTGCGATTATGAAGTCAATGCCATTCCTAATGAACCTGGTTCATCTAAAAAGACACCTATCAATAGCAAAGTCAGAGTCAGGCAAAGGATGTTGAGATAGCAAGGCTGAAGACACGATTGGTTGCAGTAGACTCTGAGAGAGATGTTCTCAGAACTGAACTTGCAAGGGAAAAGGAAAAGAATGCTGGAATTCTTCAAGACATGCTGAAACTTCTTCAAGCAAATAACCCGGCCCCTACCTCTTCCAAGCCTTAAATCCTAGCCTATTGTAGATCAACCAGTTACCCAGTTCAGGACATTTTGTTTCTTTTGCTCATATTTTTAATATTTTTATTTCTTCTTATGCTTTGTGGTAGAATCTTATCAATCATCAATGAAATTCACTATTTTTGCTCTAACTGTTTGTTTATATTTCTTTGATGGTTGAAATTCTTAGCTTGATCTATGATGATTAATTCATGATTGCATTTGAAGTAGCCCCAGCGGCCATGAGTAAGTTTTAAATTTGGTTATCTCACAGTTTTTATGCACTATGATGCCAAAAGGGGGAAAAAGGTTGTGCTTTAAACAAGTGATGTTTACACTTTGGACAGTGATGTTTATAACCTAATGTACCTGGTCCTTGATGATAAGTGATAAAAGGGAAAAATGTTTCTAACATTGTGTTGATGTTGAGCTGAGCTGAAACAGGGCCTAAGCTTATGAAAAGCACTGAGTTTGTCATCATCAAAAAGGGGGAATTTGTTGGCCCAAGTAAAGGTGAGTTTTGAAGACTGACAAAGGAACTCAGGATGAACCAGGTCCATCCCTCGGGTGCACAAAAACGGGCAGATTCAAGCACATGGGTTGCACGTGAAGGAGATAAGCTTAACTTGGTGTATTTAATATCTCCTGATTGAAAAGGTTGCATAATTGATAAGGAGAAGGAGTCCTTAATCAAAGAGAACACTATCCAAGATAGGGAAGGAGTTAGAAGTTGAAATCAACTAGAACTCTTCCACCAAGGAAGAGTTGCATCAGAACTCTAGTTATTTCTTCATTTACTAACTCTATAAATTGCAGGATGTTCTCACATTAAAGTGTTGAACAAAAACGCAGAAGTTAGACGTGAATTGAGAGCAAAATAGCAAGGCTTTTTGCAAGCAATTCGTGTGTGATTCAAGTGTGCAAACCTGAAGCTACATGAACCAGATTGAAGAACCAGCTCCATAAAGAGTTTTATGTGTCTTTCTTTATTTCTAGTTCAATTGTAGTAGGTGTTTTCATATTGTACCTTTCAGCTTTATCTAGAAGCAATTGTAATAGGTATTTTGAGTATTCAAGTTAGAGTTAACTTGAAGTTGTCGCAGCAGTTAGAGGTTGGTTGCTACAACGGGATTAGAGTTAATCCTTAGGTTTACAAAGAGTTTTGTAAATGCTATTTTGGCTCAGTGATTTTAGTGGAAGTTTGGGAAAATCCTACTGAGTAGTAGGTCGTGGTTTTTTCACCTTTTGAGCTAGGTATTTTCCACGTAAAAATCTCTATGTTCTTTATTTTATGTACTTTTAATTCCGCAAATAGTAGTAGGAAGTACACCTAGAAGAACCAGGTTCTTCTAGAGCGAAAATTGGGTACCACACAAATCAGCCCCCCCCCCTCTTGTGTGGTATTGACGTTTAGAACATCAATTGGTATCAGAGCAGGTTATCCTTGAAGAGGCTAACACCTTAGGAACAGATCAAGATGAGTGCACCACCTGGAAACTGGGAAGGGCAATCCACTGCTAGGCCTTCACTCTTTAATGGCCAGTACTATTCTCGGTGGAAGAACAGGATGAGAGACCACATCATAGGAGAAGACTATGAACTCTGAGACATAGTCACTGATGGTCCCTTGGCTACTACAAAGAAAAATGCTGAAGGAGTGGATGTGCCAAAAACAAGAGCTGACTGCACTGCTGAAGATTTGAAGAAATGGGAAAAGAATGCCAAGGCCAAGAAATGTCTTGTGTGTGGACTAGGACCAGACGAGTAAAGCATGATTCAAAGCTGCACCACTGCTAAGGAGATATGGGACACTTTACAAGTGGCTCATGAAGGAACTCCTCAAGTAAAGAGATCAAGAGGAACAGTGCTATATTCTCAATATGAGAATTTCAGTATGAAGGAAGGATAATCTATCCAGGATATGTACACAAGGTTCACAACACTAACAAATGAACTTAAATCTCTTGGAAGGGTTATTCTTGAAGAAGACAAAGTTGAGAAGATTTTGACAAGGGTTCTGCCAATCTCTTGGGAAAGCAAAATCACAGCTATTCAGGAATCAAAGAACATTGCCACTCTTAAGTTGGATGAGCTAATTGGAAATCTCACTGCCTATGAACTTAGAAGGCAAACCATGAAGATGGATGCACCCAAGAAGGAAAGGAGCATGGCATAATGAATCACTGAAGGTGCTGATCCAGAGGAGGATGAAATGACCATGATCACAAAGGACTTCAAGAAGTACCTAATGAGAGGAAATGGTCCTTCAAGAAGTGGAAGCTACAGAAAACCAAAGGTTCCTGAAAAACAAACCAATAAGGGGTGTTACAAGTGTGGGAAGACTGATCACCACATCAAAAACTGCCCTCAATGGGAAATTGAATGGAAGAAGGAAAGAGCTAAACGAAGGAACAAGAAGAAGGAACAGGTTCAACACAAGAAGAACAAAGGATCAACAAAGGCTATGGTTGCAGCCTAGGGAGAAAGCTCAGATGAGGACTCAGAGAATGAAGATGGAGATGAACAAGCACTTATGGCAATTGGAGAATCCGATGAGGAATCTGAGGTAAGTATAATTTATCTTAAAGAAAATATTAATTTTTTTGTCTAAAGAAAGGCTATCTGAGTTACTCCTGGATTTTATTGATGAATCTGAGGATCTAAACAATGAGAACAAACAACTGTCTAAGGAGTGTGTGATTTTGAAAGCTAAGTGCAAAAATCTGGAACTTAGGGCTAGTGAAAGTGAAAGTAAAAGTGTTGAGCTAAAGAACCAGGTTCATGAACTTGACACCACAGTCCTAGAGCTTAAATTTGAAAATCTAAAATTGAAATTAGGAACTGGTAAAAAGAAATCTGATCACACACAACTCACTTTAGAAGAAAATATAGGAAAAATGAAAGATGAGTTGCACAAAAGAAATGAGCAGATAAGAGTCCTTAAGGAGGATCTAAACAAGGTTAAGCACGAGCTAGATAGAACTTGTAAATGGAAAAGGTCCTCCGATGCACTTTCATGGCTACATGAACACCATAGTAGCAATAAGAGAGGACTTGGCTACGGGACCCCTGCACCTAAGTGGGATCCCAAAAGCAAGTACCTCACACTTCCTGAGAACAAAATTTGCACACACTGTGGTAAAACTGGTCACTATAAAAGTGAATGTATTGCAAAAGAAAAGGCTAGTCAAAAGAATAAAGAATTTGTTCAAGGGAAAAATAGGCTGCCAGGTTGGGCTAAAAAGGATTTGATTCACCCTTTTGCCTATAGAAAGGGACCCAAACTAGTTTGGGTTCCTAAGACTAATCCCTGATTTCCTTTTGCGGGTCCAAGTAAAGGGGAGCAGCCAAATATGATACATGGATAGTGACTGTTCAAAGCATATGACTGGAAGCAAGAACCAATTACTTTCACTTGAGGACCTCAAAGGAGGTAATGTCTCCTTTGGAAATGGGAAGAAAGGTGAGATCATTGAGGTTGGAAAGGTAGGTAAGACTGATTCTCACTCTATTGAGAATGTCTACTTGATAGATGGCCTAAAGTACAGTCTAATCAGTGTATCATAATTATGTGATAAAGGTAACTTGGTAGCATTCACCACTACCAAATATTTTGTGATTAATCTTACCATTGACAAGATTGTTTTGCAGGGAAAAAGAGTTAACAATATTTACATTGTAGATTTGTCTACTCTCTTAGAAAATGAACTAACTTGCTTAAGTGTCTTGGACAATGATCCCCTCCTTTGGCACAAGAGACTTGGACATGCAGGTCTGAGTCAACTCAACAAATTAGTCTCCAAGGATCTGGTGATAGGGCTGCCTAACATCAAGTTTAAGGAAGATAAAGTTTGTGAGGCTTGTGCAAGGGGGAAGCAGGTAAGATCCTCTTTTAAATGCAAGAAAGTGGTAAGTACCACCAGAACGATGGAACTGGTCCATATGGATCTCTGTGGTCCAATGAGAACATTAAGCAGAGGTGGTAAAAGATATGTGATGGTGCTTGTTGATGATTACTATAGGTTTACTTGGACATTGTTTTTAACATCTAAAGATGAAGCATTTGACATGTTTACTTCTTTTGTTGGAAAAACTCAGAAACAACTAGGTAATCAACTTGCATCATTTAGTTCTGATCATGGAACTGAATTTGAAAATGCTAAGTTTGCTGAATTTTTGCATGCTACATCATAAATAGTTACATGACTAGACCTCTTGTTAAGAAGATTCCCTATGAGTCACTTAAAGGGATAAAGCTAAATATATCCCATCTTAGGGCATTTAGATGCAAGTGCTTTGGGCACAATAATGGCAAAGACTACCTAGGTAAGTATGATCCCAGAAGTGATGAGGGAGTATTCTTGGGATATTCTTCACATAGTAAAGCTTATAAGATATACAGTACAAGAACTATGTGTGTAGAAAAAGGTGTATATGTTATTTGTTTTAAAACTAACATTCTTTCTGAGAGGCAGGAACAAGATAATGAAGAGATTGGGCTGATAATAAATTCAAGTGGTGAAACCACAATCCAGCCTAAAGATGCATACAGTAAGGAATAGGTGATGGAACAGGTCCTTCCACCCAGGGCAACATGACAGGGGGAACTGACTAGAGAGGAACTGAGCCTTAAACCTCGAGGGAACCTGTCTATGAACCTATTCCTCAGTAACAAAACCAAGAAGGAACATCCAAAGAAATTGGCACTCCTATTGCAACATCCACGAAATTGGATATAGATGAACTTGGTTCATCTGTTGATCAGAAGTTGTAAAGGGGAATGATTGGTTCTCTTTTATAACTCACTGCTAGCAGACCTGACATTGTGTGTTGTGTAGGTCTTTGTGATCGATTTCAGGTTTCCTTATGGATAGGAAGAGCACCTCAGGTATGGCACACTTCCTTGGTTCATGTCTTGTATCATGGGCTACCAAAAGGCAGAATTCAGTGGCCTTATCTACTGCTGATGCTGAGTATGTTGCTGCTGCTTCATGATTGTGCTCAATTGCCATGGATCAAACAACAGCCGATAGATTTTGGCATTGAAGTTGGTTGCATCCTATTTTCTGTGATAACACTAGTGCTATTAGTATGACTAAGAATCCGGTTCATCATAAGAGAACTAAGCACATAGATGTAGACACCATTTTTTTAGGGACAGCTATGAGAAAGGCTTGATCACTATGGAGTTTTGTGCTACTGACAAGCAAATTGCTGACATCTTCACAAAAGCCTTAGGTAGAGATCACTTTGAGAGGAACATGTTAGAATTAGGATGATTAAGATCACCTAAAAGGACCAGTTCAAGGTTAAACGAAAAAAAATTGGAAAAATTTGGTTAGGAAGTCTGTAAATTGTGTATAATTAGATTAAATCTTGCTCAGTCTCATACTTCCATAGTATACTCTTGTGCCATGTGTTAAAATGACTCATTAATCTCTAATGATATTTTCTCTATTTTGGCAAATTTAGACTTACACAAGAGAATTATCAGTGAAGAACCTGGTTTATCAAGATAACACGGTATGTTTTCTGCACTCTGCATAATTTGAAATAACTATATTTGGATCATGAGCAGAGTCCTGCCAAATACCAAACTCCTTTTGGACTTATCCGTTACAAGTGAACCAGTCCCGTTCAAAAGAGTCCCAACCGAATGGAAGTACCTAGATTATAGGGATACACTCCAATGTCTCTTCAAAGTTGAATTTCAGTTTGATTAAAACTTCTAAGAGTCTGAAAAGCTGTAGTTACCCCATCAATTATTCCCTGTATATTGATCAGCTTTAGTGTATTCCTTACTTCATCTCTCTCAAGCGGTTAAAAACTCTCATTCTTCTTTCATCTTCCAAACACAATCTAATTCTCTTCTCTCCCATACCCTAGCCCAGATATGTCGAACTCCTCTGAAAATCCTTCATCACCACCACAGGAAACCACTTCCACACCTTCTACAACACCAATCTCTAAGAAAAGATGATGGCTCGTAAGATTGTCACTGAAGGAGAGCAGATCAAGTAAATAAACAAGCAATTGAAAGCGGGTAGTGAAGAAGAATCCTAGAAATCTGAAGATTCATTTAAGTCTGCTACTAAGGGGGAAGAAAGTAGGTATTCCGAAACTGAACAGGTATCTTCTGATTCTAAAATTACTCCTGAGACAATTTCTGAAGTTGCGAGAATAGATTTGTACTGGTAGGATATATAACAGGTGTTGAGACTACAAAATCTGGAGAAGTTGGTGGTAAAAATAAATAGGGAAAAGAAAAAGAGAGCAAGGGTGCTAGGAGTGTTGTGAAGGAAAGGGTAAAAGAGTGGTTGATTCTTCACCCACTCCTGTTGGTCTAACAAAAGAAACTGGTGCAATGGTTGTTTGGAGAGAGGAATTTACTGAAATAGAAGAGAGTGTGAGCAAAACAGGGGGAAGTGGGTCTGGCGAAGCTGCTGAGGGGTTGGTTCAACTTGGGAAAAATATAGATGAACCTGTTCCATCTGAACAGGAAACCCTCTTGGACCTACTAATAGGGTTATCAATGGCACCAAAACTCATGCCATTTCCTATGGTTTCATTCTCACAACTGTGCTTGCACATTTCAAGGTACATATGAAGAAGTGGGCTTAATACTCTGCTTGCTTGCGATTATGAAGTCAATGTCATTCCTACTGAACCTGGTTCATCTAAAAGGACACCTATCAATAGCAAGGTCAGAGCTCTATTACAGGAGAGTGAGGCAAAGGATATTGAGATAGCAAGGGTGAAGACACGATTGGTTGAAGTAGAATCTGAGAGAGATGTTCTCAGAACTGAACTTGCAAGGGAAAAGGAGAAGAATGATGGAATTCTTCAAGACATGCTGAAACTTCTCCAAGCAAATAACCCAGCCCCTGCCTCTTCCAAGCCTTAAATCCTAGCCTAGTGTAGATCAACAATGACTCAATTCAGGACTTTTTGTTTCTATTGCTCATGTTTTCAATATTTTTATTTCTTCTTATGCTCTGTGGTAGAATCTTATCAATCATCAATGAAATTCACTGCCTTTTGCTCTAACTGTTTGTTTATATTTCTTTGATGGTTAAAATTCTTAGCTTGATCTATGCTGATTAATTCATGATTGCATTTGAAGTAGCCTTAGTGGCCATGAGTAAGTTTTAAAATCTGGTTATCTCACATTTTATGCAACTTTTCGATGATGCCAAAGGGGGGAAAAAGGTTGTGCTTTAAACAAGTGATGTTTACACTTTGAACAGTGATGTTTATAACCTAATGTACAAGTGATGTTTACACTTTGAACAGTGATGTTTATAACCTTATGTACCTGGTCCTTGATGATAAGTGATAAAAAGGAAAAATGTTTCTAACATTGTGTTGATGTTGAGCTGAGTTGAAATAGGGCCTAAGCTTATGAAAAGCACAGAGTTCGTCATCATCAAANCCCATTTTCATATATAATCTTTGGGGCTTCATTTTGGGTCATTTTTCCACTGATTTTAGAGAGAGTTGAGAGAATTTTAGATAGAGAAGGAAGAACCCAACATTCAATCATCCAACCTTGCATCAACCTTCAAGAATCAAAGAGCCCAATCATAAGTTCTTCATCTAAGAGGTAAGATTCTATACATTAGGCTTTAATTTCGAGTTTGGGGTATAAGATGGGGTATTGAGGTATGATTCTTGGGTGTAATACTATTATGTATACATGCATATATAAATTAGGGTTGTGGAAAGATTGTTGAACATAAACAAGTAAAGATTTGGTTGGGGAATGAAGGAAAACCTTGAAAAAGAGATTTGAACTTAAGATGCTCAACTAGTATTTGATAAAATGCTCAAATGAGCTGAAACCATGAATACCTTTCTAATTTGTGTTCAATTTTGTTATGTCTCAAAGTAGATCGGAATTGCTAGAATTTCCGGAACGTTGTAGTAACTTAAGGAAAGCTTAAACGAGGTATGTATGGCTAACTTTAACCTTTGTAAAGTCCCCTTGTTTGGTGTACGAGTAATTGGTATATGTTTACTTATGTGGACTATTTGTGAATTCTTGTGATTAATGTGCCTTGAACGTTGTTGGTTAAGTCTTCCGATATGATGGTGCAAGTAAATGGCAACAAACCAAATGTGTATGTGTGTGTGAATGTGTTTGTGTGGTAAGAGCTGTGTAACAAATGATGGAAAGACATCGTAATTGATGCAATTGAAACAACTGTGGTAACAACATGTGTGGCTTGTCGTGGGCAATTATCTTGTGACTTAAATTGTTATTGTTGCCGTGAAATGATATTCGGGATGGCCTGAAGCCATGTGATTGAATTGTGAACTATTGTTATTGTGTGAATGTGATTATGTTGTAAGGGCTGTGAAATAAATGATGAAAAGAAGTTGTGATTGATCCAATTGAAACAACTGTGGTAATATCGTATGAGACTTGTTGTGGGCAATTATCGTTGTGACTTAAATTGTGTGCGGGCTGTTGTATATGATGGAAATGGTATTGATGGTTATGAAAATTCTTTATGATTTGTTGTGTTGTCGTGTGAAATGTGATTTGTTGTTGTTGTTGTGTGAAATATGATTGTTCGGTGGGATCGGGTTGCGCGCCACATCACAAAGTAATAAGGTGTGGGTTGTGGTGATAAGGGTGGCCGAGGTAATAAGGGTGGAAAAGTGATCGAAATCACTATTGAAATGAAAATATGTGAAAGTTGTGGAATCATTGATGTGATGAGATGATATTGAAAGGGGAAAAAGAGAGATTGTGAAACTTGTTTGGCCTTGGTTGTTCCTTTCATGTGCATTGATTGTTGATTGTATTACCGTTCGTTATCTGTGTATTGATTGATTTTACTTGGGATAAAGTTTGTTCATACATACCAGTACAATTCAAATGTACTGACGTCCCTTTTGCCGGGGGCGCTACATTCGTGTTATGATTGTAGGTGGTTCTATAGCATGTACTCCAGCCCACCGTCAATAGCACTCCTTCCCTTCCTGTCAGCTGAATTGGTGAGCCCCTTTCCTCTCGGCCACCATCTCCTCAGCATTGGCAGAAGTCGTCTCCAACCGGGACTTCGTTGCTTCGAGCTCTTGTCCGAGGACATTCTGTTCCACGATGGCCGAGCTCAGTTGTACTTGGAGATCTTCACTCAGCTTAGCCCGTTTATCAGCTTTCTCCTGCGCCACCCGGAGCTGAACTTCTACTGAAGAAAGCTTTGCGAGAGCGGTTTCTTTCTCCGAGGCTAGCATATTCATCTTGTTCTTCCACTCGTTGGCCATGACTTGGATCTCATCCATCTCCTTCCGAAGCTGGTCAATCTGATCAATTTTTTGGTGGACATGCGAGGTTTGGTCGTTAGCCACTACGACTAGTTCCTCGTTCTTAACTTCGAAACCTTTACCTTTTCAATCAATTCAGCATGCTCCCACTGCAGGACCGATACTTTTCTCTGAGCCCGATCTAGCTCGGCCTGAAGGTTCTTAATGACCCCTTCTTGTTGCTCACTAAGGAGCTTGTACGAATCCCTCTTCTGGGCTACCGTAGGAAGCTCTCTTGATGAAGCACAGAGGCCTGGAAAAAGGTGAAAGATGTGAGAAATATCAAAGCCCAAGATAAAGTTCAAACGTAACATAACAATGTCCAAAAGGAACATAACAAAGCCTTACCCGATTCAGCGCCGGCTGCGCCTCACTGAAAAGGCACGACACATTCACCTCATTCATCTTTTCCTGGTCCTCCTCGGTCACCAGACATCGAAGATAGCTAGCTATCCCCATAGGAGCAGATAAAACTCGGGCATCCTCCGGGACGTTTAAAATAATTGACCTCTTGCGACCAGGGTCCACACTCGGTGTAGGGAATTGATTGATTAATTTCGGGCTCGAACTCAGCCCGCCGGCTTCCAAGGACGTGTCCTTCTTCGGAACCTCCAGGTCGCTGAGCCTGGAGAAGTCTTCCAAAGCGGAAGAGTCCACTCCGTAGAAAAAGGAGCGAAGGGGATCTTCCGCACCCTGGCCCCCCTCGTTTGGATTTCTCCTTTCTCGCTTGGGCCGGCTCGAGCATAGACTCAGTATAGGAGGGCGTCCCCGAGATCTCAATTATGTCGGGCGCTTCCTTTGGAGCAGAATAGGTATCCTAGGAAGTTTTACCCCGGGTATCCACGTCAGTCTTTTGAGTTTGAGGGGGGTCGATCTCACGAGTCTCCTCATCGGATGCATCCCAGTCCCCGATGTAGGTGGTCCCATGGGTTACAAAAATAGATTCATCCTCCGGCTCATCCCTAAGACGGAGGAGGGAGTCAGAGTCTTGCACCCGGGAACTGGAGCCCCTCCTGGGCTTGCGGAGCACTCGCTTCTTTGGTTTCTTTACCTCGGAGCCCGGGGAGACCGAGGGATTCCTCTTCCTATTCTTTTTTCCATATGTGGAAGCAACAGAGGGATCAATGGACGAGGTAACATCTTCATCCCCTTCCGAAGGCCTAAGTTCGGTGGTCGTAACAAAGAGGGAAGAGGAGTTAATATAATAAAATGCAAAGACATAGTGTTGGCTACTCGGAAAGAGGCCTTGCCATGAGAACGGGCCTCCCATCGGCCCTTAGAGAGTTTTCTCCATGTGCGCTCGAAGTACGACATCTGAGTATAGATTCCCTTGATCAACTCCTTTAATTGTGGGACCACATTCGAAACCCGGGCGACAGCTGCACAACCACAAGCATGAATGAGAAGATAGAAATGGAAGAAGAAGAAATTTTGATGTTGAAAGAGGGAGTTGCACTTATGAGAGACATTCCACTTCTCAGGGAGTGGCATGTATTCCGGGGGGATCAAATCCTCGGTCTTCACTCGGACAAAGAGCCCCCACCAGCCCTGGTCTCAGTCTTCGTCGATACTGGAGAAAGGGGCCTTGCTGGCCCGACGAATAAGCTTGATCAGTCCCCCTCGGAACATTCGGGGACTGTATAATTGAAGCAGGTGGTCGATCGTGAACAGATGAGATTCGGTTTTGTTCACGATGTAGCGAAGGAGGGTCACGATCCTCCACAACGATGGGTGGATTTGCCCGAGGCACACCTTGTACCTCTTGCAAAAGTCTTGAACGATCGGGTCTATCGGGCCCCCGTGTGATGGGATAAGTATAAACATTTAGGTACCCCTCCACGTGAGTAGTGACGGCGTCCTCGGGTCCGGGGACTACTACGTTCTTGCCTTCCCAATTGCAGCCCTTACGAACTATGGGAAGAACATCTTCAGTCACGGAACATATGTACCACGAGACTCTTTCACCTCGGTCCTGTTTGCGCGAGGGCTTCTCGACTTTAAAGTCATCTGCAATTAAGCAGCCCCCGGGAATGAACGCCGACAAGGGAGGCTCGGTGGGCGATTTGTTAGCAGCCACAACGGGGGAAGACATTTCGAGGGCAACCACCTCAGGGGAAACCGCTTTAGTACCTACGGCCGGTTGAGAAGATGAAGAGGCAACTTGTTGAGGAACAATTTTCGATGTTTTGGCCATTGACATCTAGGGGGATTGTTTGAAAAATTTATAAATGGACACAAAGTTTTGGAAAAACGGGTTTTGAAGATGAAGAACATAGGATGAAGATTTGAAGAAAATCTAGGCAGAAATCTGGAGATTGCTATGGAAATTGAAGAACAAGGATAAATATATGAAGGTTTGAAGAAGGTTTGATGATGGCTGGAAAGCTCGAAGGTAGTGATTTGGTCAAAAAGTAGAAAAAGGACAAAAGGAGGAAGCTTTTATAGGGAAACAGCCGACGCTTCGCATTCGGAGGCAACCTGCCAGTGAGCAACACGTATCCAAAGTCAGAACGACGCGATTGATGGGACGTTTCGGCTCCCTCGTCGTAACGTGCGAAGGAAGGAACTGGAGTCATCTGTCGTTTCCCATCGTTTCGGCAAGCCTACTCTCTGAGAAATGAGAGGACTATCTGTACACGGGTAAAACTGTGCGCACTGAACACCTCGATTTCCCAGTAAGTCAAACGGAGCAGGAACGTGACCGTAATGAATCGGAGTCAGAGCGAGGAGCCCCTCGTATCGGGGCTCGGGCAAAATACCTACCCTCAGGGGTATCTGGGCCATGTCCTCCGGGTCCAGTTCGAGGATCAAGACCTCGGAGGGCATTACCAAACAATTGCACACGATTAACAAAGGGCCGTGATGTCCGTGCCCAACCGGATATCACGACGTGAGTCTCGGCCCGTATCGGCAGAAAATCAGGGATTAGCGAAACAAATGATTTTACCTTTCTTAGAATTGTACTTAGGGTAAAACTCTCCTACTATGTAAAGGGGGGAGATTATTATTCATGACACATCGTAACACGCATATCAAAACAATTTATTTCAATTCTCTTTGTTGTTTAAAGTTCTTATAGTGCAAGCTTGGAATCGAGGGCAGGTTCTTCATCGAGCCATCAACCGAGCTCGAAATCATCCTTATCATTGGGTTGGCCATTTATTACTTCTTTCATTTGCTTAATCTAACGTCATTAATCACTTATATTGAACTAATCCATATTTCCTTAAAACCACATATAAATTCAATTGTTATCCGTTTTTGAGGGTAAGCAGACATAAAAAATGATAAAGATGACTGTGCGAGAGATCGTTTAAGTGAGTGATTTTTGTATTGTCGTCGGGCTGAAGTGATCGTGGAATAATGGTGGTCTTCAAATTGTATTTCTTGGAGCATATTTGGAAAGCCACATGAGAATTGAATTTGAATGTAATTGAGTATAATTATACAGTTTGACATTTTGTTTGGCCAAGTAATTACTTGGTTAGTAGAAAATTGAATGTAATTGACAAGGAGTAATTATACTTTTTAATTCTCAATTGAGTGTAATAATTTTCAAAAGTTTCCTTCCTTTTTCCAAATATATACTCTTTTTTTTTTTTTAATTTTTATTTCTTTCCGACTAATACTTCTTTGACTCCTTTTAAAAGCTGCTCCGAACTTAGCACCAGCATTCCACTCCAGATCTGTACTTTTACTTCTTCCTTTATTTTTTATATTTTTTAATTGATATTGTATCAAATTTTTAATACCAAAATGAGATTTAAATAAACAAAAAACATAGAGAAACTGATAGAGAGCCCACGATGGTTCCGTCTATTTTACCTCTATATCCGCCCTTGTTAGATTATACTGCTAAAGCCATAAGTTTAACTCTTTCTGCAACAAATAAATTCTTGTCGGAGTCAACTCTTTTCTAATTCTTTCTACAGTAAATTTGATACTTTTTCATAACAGCTTTTGAGTTTACATTTTTAAGTTCTAATAGGTTATTTTCTGAAAGTAAATATAAGTTTGAATTCAGATAGTCATATATCAAACTTAGGTGTTGGTCTTCCACGTGAATTAGCTCTACAATTTTACACTTATCTTCAAGGTGTAACGTGAATAAATATACTTCTTTTTTTACATACATTATTTAATTGGTTGATAGAGTAAGATTAAAAATATATATTTACCTATGTAATTATAGTTGTCCAACCAAACATGACAATAAGAATTACACTATAATTATGTGTTGGAAAATAGATAGGTCACTACAATTACTATACTATATAATTAACAGGTTATGCAATTATTAGGTTAGTAATTACGCAACCTGATAATTGCACATGGCTTTCCAAAACTCGATTGATAAAATTCCATTGTCAATACATCTCATACCATCAATAGTAAAGCCAAAATCCACATCAATCTACTAATGCTAAAACAAATATTGGTACACAGTATTTAACTACTAAATCATTTTAAAAAATACTTTGGCAGTCAAGGTAGAGTTGTAGTTGTTAAGGGCCAATGGATTCATGGCATAGGTAAAATGGCAAAAGAAAAATATGGTAAAGATGAATATGTGACAGATCGTTTGAGTGAGTGATTTTTGTGTGTTCTTTTTGTGTTGTCGTCGAGGTGAAGTGATGGTGGAACATAGGGCGGTAGTGCATTAGTTACGGGCAGAGGCGGATCGAGAATTTTAAGTTTGTGGGTTCCTACGTAAATCTTAAGTTAATAGTATACAATAATAACTGGATTAACCGACTTGGTTCCAAGCTAAATATTCTTATATATTTAATGAATTTTTCAATACAATACCGAATCTAGACAAAAGTTACTGGGTTCACGGGAACCTGTATCTAACTCACTGGATCAGCCCCTGGTTACGAGTTCTCATGAACCCATTAACTTTTGTCTAGATCCAATATTTGTATTGAAAAATTCAATAAATGTATAGAATATTTAACTTGGAACCCAATTTGTTAATCCAGTTATTATCGTATATTAACTTGAGATTTCTATAGGAACCTATAAACTTAAAATTTTAGGACCGCCTTTGATGGAACAACAATGGTCTTCAAGTGGCGTTTTCAGAACTGAGAGAATCAATTATTATGATGGTGATTAATTTAGAGTGTGGATGAAAAAATAAAATCTTCATAATATCACAAAGTTGAGGGACAAATATGGACTATTTTACATAATTCAAGGAAAAACTTGACCTGTTTCCGATGTAAAAGGGTCTCATGTGTTAGAAAGCTAGCGAATAAGGGCATATTTGAATCAATATTGTAATGATAGGGGTATATTTAACTCTAACTATTCATGAAGGGCATATTTAAAATATTTCACAAAGCACAAGAACAAATTTAATCTTTTCCCTACTTATTTTTCCAAAATCCAAAAGAAACATAAATAAATACTCCTAGGAAAGAAGAAAAGAAGGAGCAAGACATGTCTGCAGCACCCACCAATTCAGACTCGCAGCGCCATCTCCTCAAGGAGGTATTATTTGTATTTATTTGTGATTTTACCGATTTAGAGTTCTGTGAGTGTCTGTGTTTCAAGAAAGAGAGGGCATTAAAGTTATAATTTTTAATAGGTAAGAAGTCACGAGGTTGCTGTAGCGGAGCTCAATAACCTTCCTGCTTCTCGGGTATGTCTTCTTATTTTCTGGAATTCTAGACTTACTCAGTTGCTATTTGTTATATCAACCATAAAGCATGCTTATACATGTATGATAGATTAATTAATTTTGTTTCTCTGATGACCATGTTTGTTAGTAATTTTTCGGTTCCACCCAACACCCACATGACCAAAATTGAAAAAAAATAATATGTAAAGGAGTTGTGTTTTTCCTCCTTTTTATCAATTTTTTGATTGTGTGGCTTTACCAATTAGTTGGAGTTTTGCCTTTTCAAAATTATATTTTTTAATTCTTATCATGTATATTCTGTTCTGATTTTGTAGCTGAATCAAAGAGAGTGTATACGATTACGGCTTACACTGTACACAAGCATACGGAGATTATTGCCTATTCTAGATGGATTTTTTTAAATGAGGGAGACAGTTGAAAGACCTTTTTAGATTGGGTGAAGTGGTGGATGCAATAAAGAGTTATGTTGGGAGATAAAGACACCATGATCAGATGTTTTTACTATGGCGCTTTCCACCAGTGCTGGGAAGTATCGAGAAGACTTTCTACTCATTTATAGTACTCATCCCGAAGAGACTGGTGCACAGGTCATAAGGGACCTACAACCTATTTTGTCCATACGAAGCCTGTGCCACAGTTATAGCTAAGGCGCTAGCAGTGAGATTAAAGTCAGTTGTTCGCTAGTTAATACCCACAGTTCTGAACGTTTGATTAAAGTCAGTTATTGGGTACTTAACGTCCACATTTTAAAATGTTTGATTAAAGTCAGTTGTTGGCTAGTTAATGTTCACATTTCAGAATGTCTTTTGTAGAAAAACTGAATATAAGCCCGATGTGATTATGGTCTTGTCAATATTTGGACTGAAATTTCTTGATGTACTTACTCGACAACTGAGATTTGGAGGACGATGGAGTAATTGGGTTCGATGCTGTATTACCATAGTGAGGTTCTCATCAGTGATTAATGGAACCGATAGTGGCTTATTTGGTAGTACTTAGTAGTAGAGGGATAAGGTAGAAGGATTCCGTTATTCTTGTTATTATTCACTTTGGTATGGAATCTTAGGTAGATCAATGGAGGAAATTGGAGCTGGTGATTTTATAAGGGTTTTAGAGTGGGGGATTAGCTTAAGAGAAGGTTACGTTATATATCACTTGTCCTTTGGTTTTTAGTGAATTATGATGGACTAATTTGTTATTCTTTGAGAACATTATTTTTATACAAAGCTATTTGAGGTTTACATGCCCAGACCCTACTCTTGGGATTTTACTGGGTTGTTGTTGTTGTTGCTATTTGAGGTTTACACAATAGTATGGGCAAATTCAGACTGATTTCATTGGGGAAATATATAGGTCATTAATAATTTGGCGGGGATATTGAGATGTCAGGTGATTACATTAGCCATGGTGTATATGGATATGTTTCCTAGGAGAAAGTTTGACAATAGAGTTATGGCAGCCGCGATCCAGAACTTGAAGGGAGGCTTTATAGATGAGAGAGACAATACTTGTTTTAGGGAGGAAGGGAGAATTACATTTCTGAAGTTCACATTGTCTAATATTCTTATATATTTCAGGTCCTTATTTTTGGACCCCGTTAGATCTAACAAGTAAATTGAAAAGATAACATAACACTTCTTATGGAAGTGTAAGGATGGGGAGAAGAAAGATCAGTTGTTCGAATGTAAAAAAGATAACTGTCACTATAAAGGAATAAGGACTAGGGACAAGAAGATTAGATGTATTTCCTAACAAGAAGATTAGATGTATGTCCTAACAAGAAGATTAGATGTATTTACAAATGAGTGTGTCACCTTGTACCTGCAGGCAATGTTATGGAGATTTGCACACGAGGGAGATGCACTACACAGGAAAATAATAGTGGCTAAATACATGGTATCAGTTGCATCTAAGGGTGCGACTTAGTGTTCGATAAAGCCGGAAAGGACCATGGGAGACTAGGATTCAAATTCCAGTGGAGGATGTTAAGTGATTTCTCATTTGTATAGGCCTAAGTGGCAGAGTTACCCGGTACATTTGCTAGTGGGAGGTAGCAAATACCTAATGAATTGATCGAGGTTTGGCTAGTTGATACACACACCAACAATAACAACAACAACAACGGCTCAGTGTAATCCCACAAGTGGGTCTGGGGAGGGTAATATGTACGCAGACTTTTTCAGAGAGGCTGTTTCCAGGAGACCCTCGGCTCAAGAAGGCCACAAGAGACGATATATTAGTACCATCAATAGAATCATAATAAAATGACAGCAATATAAGAAATACGAAATAGATGGAAAGTACGATAATAACCAACAAATTACCCCTAGCATCAGTAATTGACCCCTAGCATCCTAATACTAACTCCTAACTGGCTAATCTTACATGGTGTTATAAAAATAAATACATGGTGTTAATTAAAAGATGAGGCTCATATGATGTTATGTGCTTCGACGATGTGAATTTGGGGAGAGGGATTTGTAATTCGTAAGCCGAGCTTATTGGAAATCCTTAAAGAAGTTATACAGGGACGTCCTGAGATACCGAGCAGCCACTTTGCATAGATTAGGCATACAGAGAGTCCAGCCCGCTTTGATTTTCAAAGAAAAAGCTGATGATGTAACGAAGTTCATCGGTTTCATAGTTGGCAACGGCAGCCGAATATGGTTTGCTATTTTGGTTAGATAGGTTGGAAACATAACCTTGAGATTGCACATCCACGAGGGTTTACCATCTCAAATTATAGGATTGCGGTTACAGATGAGAAAATCTTCAGAAATTAGTCTCAGAAGAGCCATTCGGGTGAATTTATGCAAAAGATCTATAGTTACACATGAATGGGAGATGGAGAGTATAGTAGAGTTGGGGGGAGGACCAGTTATTAGTACTCTTTATAAGGATGTACAATCCAACCACATCATGAAAGGAAAAGGAATTGTTATGAGTTAGTGTTGCACCTGGAAAGAGGATGAAAAGATGTCAGGGACTTGTTATCATGCTGTAGATTAGCAGTAGTGTTTTCTCTATTAACAGGAGGATGTTTCAAGGTTGTGAAAAGAGCTTAAGAATTAAGAGATATAAAGAGTTTGCTGATTGACCTTCTCTTAAAAAAAGGGGGAAAAAAGAGATAAAAAGTTCACGCGAGATCTTTGAAATTCAATCACAACAACACTGGGTGGGTAAGATATAGGATTCTTGTCTGAGTCGTGTGGATCACAAAATGGATCTATGATTTCAAGTCCACTCGTTGATTTCGAGAAAACCGAATCAATTGGCTTTTTTCCCAGCGATGCCTCCAACTCGAGATTTTTCTTCATAGAACTGGCCTTTTGTCTAGTTTATATTGTGGGTGTAAAGTAAGAAATGTTTTTGATTCAAATTCAGATTTCAGTTATTGTTAATTACAATAATTTTTAAGTTGCTATGCACCACCTGTATTGTCAGGTCTTTTCAATTACTTGTGCATTCTCAAATTTGTGATTTATCCTTGGGGCGTTGAAATGGTTGAAGCATTGGGGAAAACAGGGGTGGGAAAAGAAAAGATAAGAAATCAAAGAGAACTAAGCTTGATGAAGTTTTCAAAAAACTCAAAAACAGCACCCCGCCTATCTCCATCAAGTGAACTTGTTTATGGAACTTTTTAAGGCAGATGTAGAGATGTGATAATGAGATTTGATGAAGATAAAGGTTTTTTCTCTTGCTGTGCCATTTGCCCGTCTTTGGTTTCTTCCTTTACAGTTTGTCTAACACTCTCCCACTGGAAAAATCTTTAATGCTAATTTCAAACTCGTGTGATCCTCACAAAAATGGTTCATCTTTTTTTTTTTGTTTTAGGGATAAGTTCTACTTTCTGTGAAAGCCACCAAGAAGGCAAAGAAAATTTATAGCTCCTGTTACTAATGAAAGGAGTTGAGAAAATTCAGCAAAGCTTCCACGTTACATAAACTCAGCATGTTTCACCAAAAAGCCAAAAAATACAAACATTTCTATCTGATTCTATGTACTGGTCTACTTTTCCTTCAAAACATCCCTATTTCTATCTGTCTGAATCCCCCAAAAAGAATAGTTAAGTAGTTAACCATCTTCTTCTGTATTCCTTTTTCCACTTTCCTTCAAGCCCAGCTCCACAGAAGGTCGTTGATAGTCTTTGGAAGCACCCAGATCAAGAGCCGTCTTGCCACCTGATAATGCAGTAGCAAGCGGTTCACATTATTCTCAAGTCTCACACATGTAGCATCCGCAGCTGCAGGTTATTGATCCCATCTTCTACAGATTTGACTGTCAGAAGTGCCTCATTTGCTGCAATCGTCAGCTTTGGAAGTGCTTTGTTCTTCCAAATGATGTTCCATAACCACACCGACTACTTAGTTCCTGAGGAGTTTAACACAATTTATAACCAGAGTTCACTGAGTAGCCATCCCAGCAAAAAAAGAGTCTGTTTTTCCTCTTCCATTGTTTTTTCCTTAACTTCTAGCAATAGGAATTTTACCCGCAAAACTATTCAAAAGGTTTTACTGTTGGTACATGAGGTCTTCATGTCAATTTTGTGTTTCTGGGTAGTGGTAGCCGATGAACTATCGTTGTGCTTAAACGTAACTCATTTCCATTTTACTTAGATAATTTGAACTTTTTGAGAACATACCTAGATAATTTGAATTGATGGCTTAAAACATGTATAGAAGGTTGAATTGTCAGGCCTTTATCCTATGAAATGGATGTCGTTACATGGTGGCATGAAACAATTAAATAAGTTTAAGATTTTTAATACCTTATTCTTTCTGTTATCACAAGTTGAACTTAGGACTTCCTTGATCTATTTTGTTCTATTGTCCTCTTAAATAAGCAGTTTGTGCATGGATGATAGATAAGGTATAAATGTGGATTTATCTTTGTAGTAATGTACAAGTTTCGTTAATTTATGAGGATGTGCTTTGTTACTTCATCACCAGACGGTCTACCAGAGAAATGGCAACATACTATTCCGTACAACTGTGCAGAAAGCAACAGTATCAGAACAAAGTAAAATATTCTCTCGCTGTGCCTGCATTCAAGCTGTTTTTGTAGTAATCACTTTTAATATTTTATATTGATCTTCTTTTATCTGGTTTATTTTGGACAGAACAATTGGACATGCTCAAATCTAAGCTACAAAAATTAAGCTCCTCATGATGTCATCAATGATCCATTCAGTTTGAGAGGCGGGGAAGAGGTAAAAGCCAACTCCAATTTGCTATTGGAGAGTGTGAATCTGACTTTGCTGTTTATGTTATGTAATTTTGGAGCTTAAATACCTGATGAAGTTGGAAGTACCAACCATATTGTTTTTTGACTTAAAAAATTTGTGAAAGATGTTTTGAAAGTAAGATCATATAATGAAAGGTGTTACAGTTATATTGATTTTCTAGCATTTCAATTGGCAACTTAGGCTACAGAGCTGTGTAAATTATGACAGTCTCGGCCAGAGCCGAAGTCGCTACTTCTGAAATATTCTGTGCAAGTGAGATGCAAATAGTTGTTTTTGAAT
The DNA here is from genome assembly GCF_001879085.1 of Nicotiana attenuata. NCBI lineage: Eukaryota > Viridiplantae > Streptophyta > Magnoliopsida > Solanales > Solanaceae > Nicotiana > Nicotiana attenuata. The sequence continues at coordinate 228,518 of NW_017671674.1, forward strand.
TGAAGAGCAGTTAACCTGAGAGGCATGGGCAATTTTCCGTTTGATAGGATAATCTGAATTTTTTTTTTTTTTTTTTTTGGTTTCCCGCCCGGTGTTCGGTACCCACATTGGGGCCCGACTAAATCCGGATTCGCGCGGGGAAGTCCCACATTGGGGGGTAAAGAGCTCCTTAATAAAGGCGATTCCATACCCAGGGGCTCGAACCCGAGACCTCTGGTTAAGGACGAAGAGTACTTACTACTCCACCACAACCCTTGATGGTAGGATAATCCGAGGTGGTCTAGAACGTGCTGATATTGCATTGTTAGAGTTAACTATTTGAAGTGAAGAGTCATTATTTACCTTCATTTTAATTTGTAGCGAATTTAATGTTATTGATATATTTTATATTTAATGTAGTAATGTAAATTATGTAATCAACTATTACATCTAGAGAGTTTGGTCTTTTTATGAAGTACTTCCTCCGTTTTAGATATATAGATTGTGTGAATGTGTTTGTATGAGCAAGGAGTTTAAGGGGAAAAAAAGAAACTCAGTAAAATGAGTAAATTAACAAAGAGAAGCAACAAAATTATGGAGGGCAAGAAGAAAAAGAAAGAATAGCAGCAAATAAGCCAAACGAAAGATACACATCATGAAACATAAGAGTATAGTGACAAGAGGGGGCAAGGAGACGAAGCAGTCTTCAATCTTCTTCTTGATACAAGGAAGAGACATTGCCTTTATTGAAAAGAAAGAAAACTACGCTATGTGAAATTACATGTCTAGACACTACACAACTTGGTGCAACTAACGATGACAATAATGAGAAATTACAGAGCAACCATGACTTCGGCAATCTCCATTGTTGTTACAGCGCATTCGATAGCATGCTGGTGGGCGCAGCTTGCTTGTCACTAGTTCTATTGTTGCCGCTTCTCCTGCAAATACCTCTTCTTCCATGGCTTCTGCTAATTCTATTCTTCGGCACGATGCAACTGCAAAAGAGATTTCATTAACCATCAACATTACACTCGTAAATTGATATATCTATAGTAAGGACATTAAGAAACATTTACACACACAGATTAGTTATTTGGTAACACAATCTACTAACTACTTATTGAAAACAAAGAGGCAGAGAACTAACCAATGGCAAACAAGAGGAGGAGAGGAAAAAGAGCAAGAGTAGTTGACGACTTGGAGGCCATGTTTCTGGTCTGTGTAAATGCACTTAGAGGTCCTCCTAAGGACATTAAGAAATATAACAATATTATATTGGGAGTTGTACATATTGTCAAGATTATATGGCAGCATATGGGCCTACCCACTATAAAAGTCCGGGTGGATGAATAAATTAAGAAAGGGAAAAAACTACCGGCTATGTCCATTTATAAGTAGCTCTTACAAAAATAGGCCAATTCATAAAATATTATTAATATTAGCCAATTAGCTATTTGTACCAAAAACAAGTTAAATTTTTGCTTTCTTTTAAGTGAGTGTTACTAGAACAGATTGGGTATATCTTAAGGAGCTTGAATCTCAGTTTTGGGATGATTTGGTGAAGTTTTGAGGTAGTTTGAATTGAAAATTCGAAGTAAAAACTGAACATGAAAAAATAATAATTTGTGTATCACATATGTATCATATTTGTATCAATTGTGTATCACATGTGTATCCATGTATACCTGTGTGTGAGATACATGCGTGATACATGTTTGATACATGTGTCACAGAAGAATTTTTTGAACTCGATTTAATTAGGAATTTTGATACAAACCAGTCCAAATCACCTCCAATCTTCCTCAACTAATTTCAATGGGTATAGTTGATCACCTTATTTGCTACCCCATCTATGAAATTTCCTTTCGTCTTGCATCTAATGTTGCTAATCACGCTTATAAATATGGAAGGTGATTTTTGCATGTGATTCTTTGAGAGAAAGAACCTTATTTATTTGGTTTTTAAATTTTTTTATGTGCTTGACTAGTTTTGGTACGTCTATGACTAATGGCTAAAGGTTGGTAAGTTGAGACTTATTTGAGGCATTTGTGTAAGTTTCCCGTTAAGAAATATGACACATGGCCGCTAAGTCCACCTGCAAGCGATATAAATGATTCTAAGAAAGGGAATTCCAATAAGCCGCCATGAGAGAGAAACACCACAAAAAATGCTATTTATGATTACACGTTGAGATGCCAAACAGTGCGGGGTGATGCGGTTGCGGGACAAACCTGCATAAACCCGAGAAAACTTTAATCCGGCCCGCCCCGCGAAGTATAATTTGCTGTTTTCAAACCTGACTTGCATAATTTTTTTTTTCTTTTTTGAAAGAATTTGTTAGTAAAATTCTTTTTCCTTTTTTGCTAAGTAGTATTAATTTAAAAGTTTGATACCATCTTAGAATGGATTTAAGTTTTATACGTTGCAAATATAATAATTTTTACACTATCGGGGTAATTTAATTTCATATAATAAGTTACTTACCATTTAATTTCATATAATAGGTTACTTGCTAGTGGTGTAATCTATGCTACTACTCTTCATACCCGTTTGAACCTTGAATTTACAAATTTCTTCATCTACGCTAAGAGGGAGAAAATGAACAACTTCACATTGGCATTTTGAAATGGTTCACAAGTACATGTTAACAGGAAAGAGCAGAAGTGAGATGCGCTAAAATCTTCTGCTCCTGGTTAATAAAAAGGGACTTCGCTTTACGTGTCATGCTTCCTACGGTGTGAAAACTCCAACAAAGATAGTGATATCCGATAAAAAAGAAAAATACAAATTGGATATCAAAACAGACACATAGTGCCAATCAAACAAAACATTTCAAAATAAGCGAACGAAAAGATAAGAGTAGGCGGCATATAATTTAGGTCTTTAGGCTTTAGGTAAAAAAAATATCCACCCGCGACCCGCGTGAATTTTTTTTTTTTATAAAAAAATGAACCTGCCCCACACCCACAAGCTCTCTAACCCGCCCCACCCCGCAGACTCCCAAACTCGCATCGCCTCATTGCCATCCCTAATTATACGAAAATGTTGTGGGAGTAATTTTGGATAATTGAGAGGGTATTCGGACGAACAGGTTATGGTGGATCATTGTCCCGATCATTTTTGAATGGGGATTGGCGATTATGTCGTAACATTAAAAAAAGAGAAATTTTCATAAATCACTATCTTTTAGTAGTAATTAGTCATCTATAGATATCATTTGCTATATTACGGATTATAGATACCTTTTATGTGGTTATAAGATGTATTTGATGTATTTAAGCTATTGTATTCATGAATACAGTAGCAAAAATAGGCGTAAATCAGGGAAGTCCAGCTAATCAGTTGTTGTATTCGAGTGTATTCATGGAGTGAAACATGGGGTTAGAACTAGACAGATTATTGTATTCGACTGTATTCACGGCGTAAAATAGGGGATTACAATGTTTTTAAAACGGAAAGTGAATCAATTAACATAATAGACTCCTAATATAACTCAACAAACTCAATTATAACACACAAATTTTGTATTTTTAGTTATAAAAAAGATTCTCAACCGAAAAATACCCCAAAAACATAGCAATCTTCAGAGAAATTATATAATACATCTGAATACATAAATTATATTAATTAAAAAAACTTATGAATACATTCATGGCATATAGCGAGACAGTGAATACAATGAAATACATAGAATACAGCGGGATACATTGAAATACAATGAGAAAAAAAAGACAGTGAATACAATGAAATGCATGGAATACAACGAGATACATTGAATTACAATAAAAAAAAAGACAATGAATACAATGAAATATATGAAAATACATTCAAATTGTATCTGCAGATGGCTAATTACTACTAAAATAGCTCCAGTCCCCCTGAACCATCTACGAGCTCGGTTAACTTTTGTGAAGCAGCAGCTAATGTCTCCTCACTTTTGCAGAACGTAGATCTGATATACCTCCTGTGGTAGCTAATAGCAGTCGAAGAAAAGTCCTCTAATGATGACGAATTGGTATGGAAGAATACACGACCTGGTACAGCCACCACCCCAGCTTGTTTAATCAATTCCTCCACAAAATCAACCTGGAATGTCTTGAGGTGATCACTACCACAATTTAAACATATAAAGAACGCCAAAATAAAATGCTTTGTCAAGTTCTTACATGCCAACCACAAAAAGAAGTTCTTACAGGCCACGCTGAGACGTAAAAGCTTTATCCAAAGTATGAACCTATTGCTGGTACAACCGGCCGACAATAATCACTCAATGTACTACTCCGATCCAAAATTCGTAAAGAGCTAAAGAATTCCGGTGGAAGGAGGAGGAGATCTGAAATTTTAATGGGATGGGGAAGAGAATGAGATATATCAAAGTAGAGAGAGAAAAAAAAAGTGTAACTGATTAGCGTATTCAGTGGCTTAGGGCTAGGAGGTAACCAAAATTAAATATTTTGCTATAAACCTTAAAAGGTATCTATAGAATATAATTTTTTAAAATGGTATTTATTTAAAATAAATAAGGTGTTAACCTTTGCTATAGGAGGTAAAAATTCCTAAATGGAAATATTACTAAGCATATATGACTGAAACTGTACAACATTCTTGCATTGAGACGGTCAAATTAATCGGACATAGGGGTGGCAAACGGGCGGGTTGGGTCGGATATGAGTGGGTCGAAAATGGGTAATTCAAAAAACGAATAAGTTATCCGACTCGATTTGTATTTGAGACGGATAAAAAACGGGTTATCCGGCGGATAATATGAATATCCATATTATCCATGGCTTCTTGAATATGATCACTTTTGGGAGAATTCCTTGTCTCCCAAACTTGAGGAACACCCAATTTGAGGCTTTACAAATGTAAAAATTAAACACATTAGTTATCCATTGGTTATCCATTTGGTTAACCATTTTCTAAATGAATAATATAGTTCTTATCCATATTTGACCTGTTTTTAAAAAGTTCATTATCCAACCCAGTTTTTAATGGATAATATGGATGGATAGTTTTCTTTTAACCATTTTGTGTCACGACCCAAAAATCACGAGTCGTGATGGCACCTAACTCAACGGCTAGGTAAGCCAACTAACATGAACAACACAATACGACTGAGATAATAAGAAAATAGAGAATAGCTAACTGAACTTTTACATGTTTACCAAGACCTGGTAGTATGAATCACGAGATTCTAAGATTTGGAATTTCAAACTTGATACAAATAAATACACGATCTGTTTGAAGGTTACATAAACAGATTAGCAGTAATCTAAACTACCAAGGACAAGTGGCAGCTATATCCAAACGCACGAACATCTCCAGAATCAGCACCCGACGTCACCAGCAACTCTGCTCCAAAATCTGCACGAAACGTGCGGAAGTGCAGTATCAGTACAACCGACCCCATGTACTGGTAAGTATTTTGTCTAACCTCGTCGAAGTAGTGACGAGGCTTTTAGTTAAAAAGATGCTTATTGCAATAACCTGTACATTAGATTAACAGTAAAGCAGTTCAAAGTATAATGGATAAAAGTATCATATACAACTCGGCGAGTCAGACAATAAATACTAAAAAAAGGATCACAGTAGAATATTTACGATCTTTCCTGGTATGAGATATATGTCTAAAATATCAAATCACATGGCACGGTAACACCCTTCGTGCTTTTATCTCATCCTCACCATGTATAAATAAATTTATGTAACAATTCAATTAGCACGGCAACACCCTTCGTGCGTTCAACTCATCTTTCCCAAGTGATCGTATAACAGAGCCAACCATATCACAGGAACACAACAATAGGAATTACTAAGTAGGAAATACGCAAGTAGAAACCGTGGACAAGGATACACATGTGGGTCACAGTAAAGGACTAAGCGGAAAGCACGTGAGTAACAACAACTATTGGGAAACAAGGAATATCAACTTCAATTAACTAGCATATTGGAGGCCTAAGTACAAATATAACAATTAAGAAGGAAACACAATGTTCTTTACAAGCTAACAAGTAAGGGCATGAATGGCTAGCATGGTGGAAGGCTTATACTAAAGTGCAACAGAATAGATACAACATGAGTATAATTCTAAAAGCAGGAAATAGGCATGGTATTTGCAAGTTAAGCAAGTAAAAGACATGGACAGTACAATAACAATTGAGATAACGGTCAAGTACAGGACAATAACAACATGTCACACCAAATATGTAAATACAACAATAACAACTCAAAGTAAGGGCGCAACTATATACACGGGGAACAGATATCATATCATAATGCATGTCCCTCATCCTCACCTGCACGGAAACACCCTTCGTGCCATGACCTCACCATAACATACACGCATAACAATATAAATAAAATGACACGGCATCACCCTTCGTGCTTTTACTCTCAATAACATGGCACGGCTTCACCCTTCGTGCTTTACACTCTTCCTCACATGATAATGAATATAAAATGGCACGGCATCACCCTTCGTGCTTTACACTCTTCCTCACATGACAATGAATATAAAGTGGCATGGCATCACCCTTCGTGCTTTACACTCTTCCTCACATGATAATGAATATAAAGTGACACGGCATCAACCTTCATGCTTTACGCTCTTCCTTACCAAGCATATGAATATCAATAAAATGGAAAGGCAGGAAGTATAAATAACATCGAGGAGAGTGTTCAAACGAATATCCCAAACAAATTCTCAGTCACTGATTTCCAATCCAACAATAATTCAATGAACTATCAAGGTCCACATAAATCAAGTACTTCCACAAATCCCATATTTTATCAACAACACAAGTATGGAATCTAGCATCTCAAAATATCGGCCGTAGCAATGTATTAATGATTATGCATAGAGGTGACCGAATTAGATACATCAATGTATTCTCAGAATTCCATCAAATATGATCAAGTTATATTAGGCTAAGTCTCGATTCTAACATTTAATACTAGGTTCTTAATATCTAGAAGTCAAGTGAGGCATGACGCATGAGGTCACGAAATTCTACAAACATAAATGTAACATAATCCACCCCCGAGCATGATTAACCCTGACACATACATATACACTCGTCACCTCATATATATATATATATCACCCCTGCATGTAGCAAACAATGACAAATAAGAGGAAAAATTCCCTCAACAAAGTTAGGCAAAACACTTAGCTCAATTCGGCTAATCCAACACTTAATTTGGCCTTTTCCTCTACAAATTCGCCTCCACTCGACTCAATCTAACCAATGATGACTTGAATACACCACACAATGCAAGAGAACACGATTTCAATTAATAAAGCTATAATTTTTATTTAATTTCTAAAAAGTCAACAAAAGTCAAACCCCGGGCCCGCCCGGCCAAAACCCGGGTCCAAAGGTAGATCTTGACTACCCATAGCCCCACAAGTCCAAATATGTGTTTTGTTTTCAAATCCGAGTCTTATTCGACTCTTAAATCTCAAATTTTTTATTTTTCAAAACTTTGACAAAATCCCCAAATTTTTCCATAGTTTTCCCCTAAATTTGATGTTAAATCTTGTATAAATCATGAAATATAGTTGGAAATTGATTAAAGATACTTACCCAATGATTTGGCATGAAAATCCCCTCTCAAAATCGCCTCAGCTCGAAGCTAGGGTTCAAAAATATGAAAAATGAAGCAAAAACTCGAAATTCTCAGCACTTAACAGGTTGTAGATGCCGCATTTGTGACAGGGGGTTCGCAAATGCGAATCCCACAATTGCGAACCCCGCAATTGCAAGAAACACATCGCAATTGCGAACCTGAAGGATGTCTGCTGAGGTCGCATTTGCGATAAAAACTTCACAAATGCGAAGACCATCCTTTGCAAATGCGGCTGGTTCATTGCAAATGCAAAAACTGCCCAGTCGCCTAGGCTTCGCAAATGCGATGGCTGCATTTGCGACCAAAACATCGCAAATGCGAAGATACCAGAACCAAAAATAAAAAACAATGCAAGAACATTCCGAAACTAATCTGAAACTCACCCGAGCCTTCGGGGCTCCAAACCAAATATGCACACAAGTCTAAAAACACAACACAAACTTGTTCGCGCTCTCAAATCATCAAAATAACTTCTAAAACCACGAATCGGACGCCAAAACGCATGAAAATCAAATTTAACTTCAAGAACTTCTAGAATCACAATCGAGCATCCGAACCCTATCAAATCAACTCCGAATGGCGCCAAATTTTGCAGACAAGTTCCATATGACAAGACGAACCTACTCGAAGCTTCAAATTACGCATGACAACCTCGAAACAATGAATCACACCTCAAGCCAAAATCAATGAACTTTGAAACTTCAACTTCCACAACTGATGCCGAAACCTATCAAATCACCTCCGATTGACCTCAAATTTCACACACAAGTCATATTTGACATTAGGGACCTATTCCAACTTTCAAAATTGGAATCTGACCCCGATACCAAAAAGTCCACTCCCGGTCAAACTTCCCAAAATCCAACTTTCGCCAATTCAAGACTAATTCCACTACGAACCTCCAAATTACAATCCGGACGCGTTCCTAAGTCCAAAGTCATCCAACGGAGCTAACGGAACTGACGAAACTCCATTCCGAAGTCAAATGCTAAAAAGTCAAACTTGGTCAATTCTTCCAACTTAGAACTTAAATCTTGAAGTTCATTCTTCCAAATCGATTCCGGATAACTTGAAAACCATTACTGACGATTTACGCAAGTCATAATACATCATGCGGAGATACTCGAGCCCTCAAAACACCGAGCGAAGTGCAGATACCCTAAATGACCATTCGGATCGTTATATTTTGCCACCTCTAATCGGACATAATCATGTACACACGAGGAAATTAAACCATGTTAATTTATGGTGGAAGCTCCCTAAGGTTATAAATGACTATCTTTTAAGTCCTATGAGCACATTTATAGCTAGATTTCAAAAAAATTAATTTATCAAAGAATATAATGGTTTCCAAATGTAAAAATGATTCATGTTATGGACTTCATCTGTTTTGAAATTGAAATGACTATGATGGAACAATTTTATAAAGTAATTATGATTACATCACTATGCTTGTTCTTCTAAATTAGTCTCGCCCAACCTTTTGAATGGAATCGATGAGTCTTAGTTACTAATGGGGTAAAATTGGTTGTTGACGGCTGGGCAAATGACATAGTGACACGTGGAACTAAAGACATGTGAGACGTAAGTCAGCAAACGACTATTACCGAATGTAAGCGCACAAACGGTGCTGAAACTCGAAGACAGAGTAGCTGCTAACAAAGACTTAAGGTATTGTCATCAATAACATTCAATGAGCAACCGTTACAGAGAATATTTGCAGTTATAGCCAACTGTTACGCAGCCATCAATGACAGTTTTATTCTCATTCAAGGTGAGCTTGATTTGGGGATCTTGTCTCCCTAGGTAGAGTTATAAATAGGAAAATTAACATCCATTGCGGATACAAAAAATACTCTGTACACAAGAAGCTATACTCTGCTCTCTAAATTATAAAGTTGTTTACTTTCTTCTGCTCTCAATATTGCTTGTACTTATGCTATAAGAAAGATTAAGCACGTAGCCAGGCTTGTATTTCCTTTAATTTCATTTCATAATCTTATTTCTGCTCTTATTTATCTACTATTTTTGGGTCAAATCGATTCATTTGTCTATACACCACGATATATATTCAACTGTACCGTTTTATAGGTAAATAGTTTGGCACCAAACCGTGAGGCATAGACAATTGTGTAATTGCTTTGATGTATTCGTTTGTTACTAACGAGTTTTGATTCTTGCCTTAGTAAAAGAAAAATCAAATATGGCAGCTGATGATGTCAACAATGTCTACCATGTTGGACCACACGATGAACGTCAAGATGAGTTCTACCATGACTATTCAACTAGTGAAACCCGCAACGAAGGAGATGGGGAACCCCGGTACGCGAAGGCTAGTATCCGTGACATGTTAGGGGACCAAGTCCTAATGATGCGGAGGATGAACACGTTGTGCAAATAGTCAAAATCTTGAGAGAACAACAAAAAACGATTATGGATCACCTATCAAGGCAAGATCGTACGATGACGGAAATGAAGCAGGCGTTATCGGGTGCTTCTAATAATGCTAATGGAAGGGCTCCGGCTCCTCCCAACATTCCTATAAATCAAACGGCTCAAGGAACCGAGAATGACAGTCCAAGGGAGGAGGTTGGTTTCGACGATGCCGGAGGTACCGATAACGGATCTGGGGACAACAATTTAAATGACCCTTTCAAAATCAAGCTCATGAGATTCATGAGTGAAATGAATGAACGAATGGACCAAAATGCAAAGGAATTTCACGCTTGGATGGATCAGTCTTGGGGGCGCCGCCGGTGTTTAAGGGACCAGATTCAAAGAAGTATATCTAGTTACCATTTAAACCAAGTGCGGCTCCGGAGTTGATCCCAAAAAGGTTTAAGATCCCCAATATACCAAAATATGATGGGACTTCGGATCCACAGGAGCACATCATAACCTACACTATGGCAGTAAATGGAAATGACTTGGCCCAGGAGATCGAATTGGTTTTGCTGAAGAAGTTTGGCGAAACCTTTACGAAGGGAGCCTTAACTTGGTATTCTCTATTGCAAGAACACTCTATTGACTCTTTTGAAATGCTTGCAGATTCATTTATCAAAGCTCATGGTGGAGAAAGAAAGGCCCAGGCAAGGGGGATATATTCAACATATCTCAAGGAGAAACTGAATTGTTGCGAGAGTTTGTGATGTAGTTCCAGAAAGAACGGATGTTGTTATTAGTGGTACCAGATGAATGGGAAGCAGAGGCATTTACAAAGGATCTCAACCCATTGAGCTCCGATGCCTCACGAAAATTGAAGAAAATCTTGCTCGAATTTCAGGCAACCACATGGGCAGATGTTTACAACTGCTACGAGTCAAAGATTAGAAGAGATGATGATCAACTTGGTTCCTCGGTGTCTTCCAACGGGGGAAATCGTGATCAAATCAAGAGAAGTTGAGAAGTGATTTTGATACGGATCGAAGACCCTCTCGAAGTTGTTTTCAGACTTACGAGAGGATCGATGAGTGTGGCAATAAGGTATTCCAGTCATCGGATAGATTCACTTCCGATAGAAGGATGAATCATGGCCGGAGTAGCAGACCATTCAGGAGAAAGGGGTGCCGGGTTCCCGAGATTTAGCGTATCCCCGGTTGTCCAATTATAGTTTTAATTTTAGCTTGGTGGAATTAATGTCGCCCACCAGAAATATTAAAGAATCTAGGATCCCAAAATCGATCCGGTCGGATTTCCAAAGGGATCCTAATCTATGGTGTGAATTCCATGGGGCTCACGTCCATAGGACTGGGGACTACCGACATCTTCATGAAGAAGTGGCGACGTTGTTGAAGAATGGTAACCTTAGGGAGTTTTTAAAACAGGAAACACGGTTCCCTCGGATGACAATCAACATGATCTTCAGAGGAGACGAAGTCAATGGGGTGACATTTTCGACATAAAAAAAGGACGACGATATCGGTGACTATATAGCAAGAGGATCCAGGAATTTTCAGAAGATGACATCACATTCACGGAGGAAGATGGTGATGCACTTCTCCTACGGCACAATAATGCTTTGGTAATTTCTCTTAATATTTTAGATTTCAAAATTAAGCGTATTTTGGTTGATCCGAGAAGTTCAGCGAACATCATACAATGGAGAGTTCTGGGGCAAGTGAAGTTAACCGGGAACATCATTTCGTCCATAAAGCTTCTAGCTAGCTTCAATCTAACGAGTGTGACGACCCGAGGAGGAATTTTGCTGCCCACACACGCTGAAGAGGCAACAAAGACCACCTTGTTTGAAGTGGTAGATGGCGACATGGGTTATAAGTTAATCTGCGGAAGGCCGTGGATACATGAGATGAAGGCCGTACCTTAAACCTACCATCAACCGTTAAAGTTTCCAACACCAGAAGGGATTAAACAGATCAGAGTAGATCAACCGACTGCGAGGGAGATGAACGAAATAACCGTTTCTAGTAGCAAGATCAAAGAAACTAACAAATAGCAATTACAGGAACCGGTTCCTTCTCCCATCCCTATTGAAGATGATAAAAACGTGGAGTCATCGAAATTATATCAGGTACCGAGATCTTTTCAAGTACCGGAGGAGACGGATGCGACCAAGTCAAGCGCACAAGAACTCGAAAGTCAGAACTTTTGGAAAGGAATTCTATTTAGGAACGGGGTTGAGTCCCGAACTCAGGCTAAAACTTATAGATTTCTCACTAACGTTGATTGCTTTGCATGGTCGCATTCAGATATGTCATGTATTCCATTGGAGGTGGCGCTCCACAAACTGTGTGTGGATCCAAACTTCCCTCCGGTAAACGACCGATAGTAGAGGTCAGAAACGAGTTTGTTAAGGAAGTGGTAACCTGATTACTTAACATCAGTTCAATTCGAGAGGTAAAGTACCTAGAGTGGCTAGTTAGCGCAGTAGTAGTGCCAAAAACGAATAAACAATTTAGGATGCGTGTAGATTATAAGGATTTAAATAAGGCATGCCCAAAAGACATTTTCCAATTACCAAACATTGATCAAATGATCGATGCTACGGCCTGGCACAAGTTAATGAGTTTTCTTGATGCTTATTCCGGGTATAACCAAATTAGGATGAACCCGGAAGATCAAGATAAGACCTCTTTCATCACAAACTTTGGCAAAAATTGCTATAATGTGACGCCTTTTGGGCTTAAAAATGCTGGAGCCACTTATCAGAGGCTCGTTAATAAGATGTTTGAAAAATAGATAGGTAAGACGATGGAAGTTTATGCTGACGACGTGTTAGTTAAGTCTCTTAATGTAGGAGATCATGTGAACCATATCTAAGAGACTTTTGACATTCTTAGGAAGTACAACATGAATCTCAACCCAGAGAAGTGTGCCTTCGGGGTTGGCTCCGGTAAATTCTTGGGGTTTCTGGTCTCACAGAAAAGGATCAAGGTAAACCCCGACGAAATCAAAGCTATCGAGGATTTTTCGGATCAGCTAAAGTGTGAAAGAAGTGCAGAGGTTGATCGGTATGTTGGCGGCTTTAAGCAGGTTCATCTCAAGGTCATCGGAGAAGTGCCAACACTTCTTTTCGCTTCTGAAAAAGAAGAATGACTTCGCGTGGACTTAAGAATGCACTATCATTGTGCGGGCGCAGAAGCAAGAGTGCGGCCACACTCATAAATGTGCGGTCTGCAGAAGTTGAAAAAGTGCGGCCGCAACCCAGAATTGTACGGCCGCAGAAGTCTAACCTATCAAGCCAAGTTTTAAAATGCGGAGCCCACACAGAATTGTGGGGCCGCATAACCTCCGCAGGGAAAATTTTGTCCGAACAATTTTAGCTGGGTATAAATAGATCTTTTTGTCATTTTTAAGTTAAGTTTGGTGCAGCTGAGAATAGAGAGCCGTTTTGCTTTACTGTATTGAGTAACTTGTAATAGTTTAACATTTTAACAATAGATATTCTTCCCTTAATCATCTATTATGAATGTTATCTTAGTTTCTTCTTTAATTTCGTTATCTTCCATGAGTAGCTAAATTTCTAGCTAGGGTTGTGATCCGATCCTAGTGTGGGTACTTAATGGGTGTTTGATTTAGGGCTTGTTTGTGATTGGGTTAGTGATATTTAGCCTAGTTCTTGCTTGAATTTGAGAATTAATGGCTGCAAACATTGATTCATGCCTAAATGACTTAGTTTCTACTTGAGAAAGAGAGACTAAGTCTAGGAAAACTTGGCTAACAAGGAATTGGGGTGAACTCAAGAAATTGATAGCCCCAATTAAAGGGTTGAATCTAGAGATAGTAAGACCCGACTTGAGCATTTATAACTTGTTTTGTGCAATACCCATTCGGACTTGAGAAAGCTAAATTGGGCAAAATCACTCTAACTACCAAGAGGTATTGAGTGGGTAATTGCGTGTGATTACTATATTACGACCCCGACCAAACAAACTTGCCCTAGAGCCTATAATCTGTTAGGTAACCACCTAGGTGGAAGTCACGACCCCAGATCTTTTATAAACTTGAAAAATAACAATACCAAAAATATCGTCTCTTAGCTTTACAATTGCAAGCATTAGCATAATCATTAGAAGTAGTAATAAGCAACCAATTGTGGAAGTGTAATCTTGGGCACTTAATACACTAGACTAGTTATATACCTAATCCCACATAAAGCTCTCTGTGGAATCGACCCCGACTCGCGTTGGGTATTTATAATAACATCGACTGCCTCACAATCCCAATTAGTGGTGTGAGTTTGGGCAACATCAGAGTGTTATTGGCAAATGCAAGACTTTCAGTGTTCGAATTCTCATACTTAGCATCCGAACACTTGAGGGGGAATAATACATGACAAAGCTTTAAAAGTGTTACAAAGACGGGGGACTTTTAGAACCGGGATCAATGTCTTATCAGGACCGGGACTGCATGACCAGCCCCGTCGAAATAAGTTGCACAAGTTATCCACATGAATTGACAACTTTATTTACTTAAGAAAATGAATGTTTATGTAAATGTACTTTTGAAGGTAAAGGGAATAAATAAAAGACCTTTTATTTTTATCCTATTTCTTGTCCAAATGGTAACATAATTTATTTTTTCTTTTGAGAGTTAACGAAAACTTCAATTGCTTGTGCGGGAATGAACATGAGACATCTTCTTCAAGAGAACCATAAACATAAGGGCCCTCTCATATGAAACCCTTATAGTAATGGGTAGATTTCAGAAGTAGTTTTGCCTGAAATCAAAATCTATCGGATGTAAAAAAGATTCCCGGAGCTTTGTTAATTAAACGAAAAAGAATATTTTTTTGTACAACACTTAAGCAAAAAAGCTTCTTCTATTATTTAAAATGCCAAACTTAGTAAAAAAAAATGTCTTGGCATAATTACAAAAAGTAAAGAAAAAATTAATACATCAGTTCTTGCTACAAGAACCCAAAGGGAGAGAAGAGTCTTCATTTTCTTTAGTAGGAGAAGGCTTTCCCGCTTCCGGTTTAGGGTCTTCATTTTCTTTAGTATATCCCTCGGCTCCCGAATACTCGGAGTTAGTATTCATAAAATCAGAAGCAATGGGTCGAGCAGGGAGATTCTCGTAAGCAATTGTCTCCAGATCTCACACCTTAGCAATGCACTCATCTATATTAGCAATTCCCTCTTTGGCCTCCTCAAGGTCTTCCTCTTCATGTGGTAAATTACGTAGGTTTTCATGAAGACGATTGAACCCTCTTGGTCTTGGAGTTTGACTCGGAGTTTTTTAATCTTGGATTGAAGATTTTCATTTTCAGCTCTCATCATTCAGATTTTGGAGTCAAGCTCGACATTGGTTCTTGAATGAGTTGATTTTGCTCCATGACCCTTTTAAGTATCTCCTCCATTTTTGCCCTCTTCTCCTCGAAAGCGTTGGACTCCTCGATTTTGGAATGTACGATCTCCTCCAAGTTTTTAACTTGTTCCATGAAGGCAGACTTACGCTCGACAGCAGCAGTCATAGTATCATGAAGTTCAACCCACTTAGCCTTTGCTTCCTTATCAATTTCATGTAGCTGGGCAACTTCTTGGCTATGAGCCATCCTATCTTGTTCGGACTGCTGAAATTGGGCCTCGAGATCATCCATTTGAGCAACTCTTGCCTCCGGCATTGGGAGGCTCTTCGCAAGCTAAATCCTTTCTGCCAAAAGTTTGTCCTGTTTTGAAGTAAGCTCTTGCTTGTCCATAATCAACCTTTGCAGGCCCTTGGAACCAAGAAGGTTGGCCTGAGAAAGGTCAGCGGTAAGATTATTAATACGAAGAACAAGTTGACAAGAGCTATAAAGGATTGTTACCTGCACCGAGCAATGCATGCTATTGTTTATGAAACACGTTGCATAAAGGGGGTACATCTTTCTCCAATCTTTCTCTAAGGTCTGCGGCTTCAGATAGTTGGCAAGATCCACTGACTTGGAAAGTATATGACATTCCTTCAAAACCGAAAGAATGGCACTTTGTTTGCCATGAGTTCTTGAGAGGGTGCCGAATAAGTATTACCAACGTGTCCGTGCTCGGGAGACCGTAGAGAAGGGGCATTTCCTACTTGTTCAGCTGGGGTCGGCGGAGAAGAAGCAGCTAACGTAGATGGAAAGGAGGTTGTTATTGGCTCGGAAGTTGGCGGTGGAGTGAGGTCAGGAATTGAACTCCTTTGACCAGAAACAACTGCGGCGATTCAAAAATGGGATGAAACATTTTTCACTATGTCCATTTCCCCCCAAAGTTCTTGGACGTCCTCTGGTGGGGGTGTCTGAAGCTCTCCTAGTCGAGCATCCAGTAGAGCTGATGAAGATCTTTTTCTTCTTCGAAGGGGAGCATCTTCATCATCGGCTCATTCTTCGTCATCTAGGACCATTGTGGCCGGTCTGGTTGGTGTTTTCTTTAATTTCCTCTCCTGAGTCCCCACCGAAGAGACACATTTTTTCTTTGGTTTTTTACCCTTGGGCTGGGGATTCCAGGAGGAGGTATCTTCACCGGGAGCGCGAGTGAATTCGCGAGCTATCCTTCGGCTAAGGACATATTGCAATAACAATTCGGCTTCCGTTAAGTTATCGAGAACCTCGATGTCGGGGCAGACGACAGATCCCTTCGGAAGTCCTCTATATAAAACAAGACAATTAATATGTTGCCAAGATATATTGAAAGATTGAAAGAAGGAAAGAAGAATCCTTATTACCGTAGTTTTTGGCTTTTCACCCGTATTTGAGAGCCATTTCCTTCCACCTTCAGGATTCTATTGTGGTGATGTCTAGAATTTTTTTTACCCATCGGTAGATCTTTAACCCGTGGAGGCTCCCGGGGAGTGGTTGGAATATAGAAAATAAAGAGTTAGCAAAGAAATAAATTTTCTTTTTACATGGAAAGAAGATAGATACCCGAAAAACTTATGGAATCGATTCCATGATTCGAGAAGAGCAGATGCTACGGCCGGGGTGATATCCCTGGTAGCAATAACAACAAATAGTTCCATCCATCTACGGTTATTATCCTCGTCGATGCTGGTGAGGAGGGCATGATGACCACATTTTCTAAGTTTTAGCACTCCCCCGCGAAAGATTTTCGGGGAGTAGAGGTTCATCGTCAGGGTTTCCCCGGTCTCGAAGTACAACTAGCAGAGGAATGCCACCGTACGCCACACAGAAGGGCCTACTTTTTCAAGCATATTTGGTACCGGTGGCAAAACTCCAAGATTATTGGGTCGAATCCTTCACCCGCTCTCAAAGTTAAAATGCCCAAAGTGAAAGCATATGTATAAACATACATGAACCCTGGTTTGGAGAAAGTGACTCTTTTCTCACTAGGAGTGAGGATTTCAATGATGTCCCGGTGACAATTCTCCTTCACGATAGGAATGCTAGGAGGACGGATGGTAGAAGGGTGCCTGTTAACACGCCAGTGTCTATCACTTTGGGCATTTGCAAGTTCTTATTGTTCTTGAAGGTCAGATTTCGTGCTAAGGTGAAGAGGTATGATGGTGTTTACGGTTGGAAGTTCAGACATGACAACGAACTCTTTGGTTCTGATTTTCTTTGGACCTTCACCGAATAGAAGGCCAGAATTCCCCAAGGCGGCAGTGTTAGAAGACATGATGGTGAGAAATCTGTGAAGCAAAATTTTTACATAAGAAGTTGAATTTTGCACTAGGGTTCCTAAATAAATTGGAGAAGAAGAAGAAGAAGTTATACAAGGTAAAGAGTTAAAATGAGGAGTAGCGGAGAAGTTATTGAGGGCAAAATTTTTGGTCATGATTACCTCGAAAATCGGCAAAAGTATTTGCTAAATCACAGAGCAACACGGGTTCAGGTCATTAAATGCGAGAAGATATGCGTCTTTTCAAGTATCAGAGTCTGTTCGGGAACTTTTCCACTAAGAAAGACGCTCTTATCTACTTGCGAGTAACACTGAGTTGTGTCACCGGAAAGTAGGGGACTATCTGTTTGGGGTAAAATTGGTTATTCATAGCTGGGCGAATAACGTAGTGACACGTGGAACTAAATACAGGTGGGACGTGAGTCAGCAAATGAATGTCACCGGATCTAAGCGTACAAACGGTGCTGAACGTATCCCGAAGACAAAGTAGCCGGTAACAAAGACTTAAGGTATTGTCATTGGATAGTATTCTATGAGCAGCAATTACCGAGAATATTTTTATTTATAGCCAACCGTTACGCAACCATCCATGATAGTTTTATTCTCAATCAAAAGGAGTTTGATTTGGGGATCTTATCTCCCTAAATAGAGTTATAAATAGGAAGATTAATATCCATTGCAGAAAAAAAATACTCTGTACACAAGAAGTTATATTCTGCTCTCTAAATTATAAAGTTATTTACTTTCTTCTGCTCTCAATATTGCTTATACTTATACTATCGGAAAGATTAAGCATGTAGCCAGACTCATATTTTCTTTAATTTCATTTCATAATCTTATTCTGCTCTTATTTATTTATTATTTTTGGGTCAAATCGATTTACTTATCTATAAACCAAGATATAAATTTAACTGTACAGTTTTACGGGTAAACACTTACTAAGTACGCACTCTATCTCTCTTTTCTTTATTTTTTTTTCTATAGACACAGTCACATAGGTAGTCCAACGAGACGAGCTAGCTAAGCTCCTTGCTCTCAATATTATTCTTAGCGAGTCTCACTTAACATTCAGCAGTAGCCTAGCTAGTTTACATGTTATTTTTAAGGATAATTTTAGTGACCTCCTCTCATATTTAGTTCTTATTATAGTTACCTTTCTTATTTTGATTTATTGTACCTATCATTTTAATATATTTATTACTAATATAAAAATTATGATTGGCCTATTTTACCCTTTTCCTAATATTAAGCTCTTCTAATTAATTATGTTTATGAACATCTTCTTAACAAATGTTTAAGAATAAAAAACGTAACCCAATTCATGTAGGAGAATTTAATATGTACGTAGATTTCCTCCCAATTAAATTTCAATGCCGCTGTCAACTGTTAACCAAAATGTTCTTGATGCTCTTAGATGAGATGTGAGAAAAAGAACTGATTTTTCTTATGTTATAACATCACCTCCTGTGAGTTAAATAAAAGACAAAGATAGAGGCGAGCATCGCCGACGATTTCGTCATTTGTACGGGCACCGTCGGCATAATCTAGGGCTCTTGTAGTCCACACAATCAGAGACGGACCGATGCAATAGGTAGAGAGGTCACCGATACCCGTAAAGTTTGGCAAAACATTCTATTATTTTACTGTATTCAAAACCAGAAAACTAGAAAACGTTAGTATAAGAAAGCAAAACAGAAAAATTTTGAGCCCACAAGTTTCTTGTGTATCCTTAAGGAATTTAATCCCCTCACAGTTTCCCACGGTTTCAGATTAATTCTTTCCAGAATAAAACGGAATAACTACTCTGTGATAGCGGCACTTCAAATTGCAGAATTTTGGCGAACTCAAATGGCGAAGCAAATCACACAAAATACTTATGTTTTTGCTTTGAAAAAATACAGAATGCAGAAGATAGAGGGGAGAGATTTTTAGATTTCAGTGGTGAATTTGACCGTTGGAAATAATGCCGCGAATTTAATATTTTTCCGTGCAAAAATATTAGGAAAGGAAATAAATGACGGAAATGAAAAATAAATTTGGTCCATAAAATTATCAATCAATAATATCAATTGACCAAATCCAAATTCGAATCTGAAGTCGAAGCCGAAGTCGAAACCTAAGTCGAAGCACAGCGAGCGACGACGACGACAGCGCGAGGCTTGCTCTCTTCTTAACTCTTTAAGAATTAGAAAAAGAGCTTCTATATATAAGCACAAGAATTTTCCTCTTCCTATCCACTGAGGGACAAACTTCCTTTGTAAAAGGGATTGATTCAAAATTTCATTTTCAACCATTTTTCATTCACACCTATTTTGTTTTAATTAACAAAACCCAACAATACCCCTATGAATGGGGAATGGCTATCCGGAAAAAATATGCATGAAAAATTGTGTGATTCGCAAGTAACGATTAATCGCTTCTGGATAAGTCGGTTTCTCTTTAAACTTTCCGCAGTGAACATATGTCGGATATACTCGATCAATCGGTAGATTTAATATCTTAGAACCGTCGAACTTTGGTGTATACCTAGACAACCATATATCACACAATCAACCCTTAACCGTCTTTGGTTCTGGTTGTTGTGTTCATTTCAGCCATGAACACCGCCTGGTTTCATAAGCGCGTAGAGAACTGGCCTTACAAAATTATCCTTGAAGCGGCTTACACTTCACACTTACATAGGTGATTCCTAAATGTATTATTCCGTAGATACACTATTTGATATACCCCGTATCAAACTTAGAAACTATTAAATAGCCTTAATGCTTTATTCTTGGTACTGAACATTGTCTTCATCATGAGAATGGACCAAAAATTTATTTGACAATGTTGCACCTTCACTAATGACTTTGTTTGATCTCCTTGAACCTAGATCTTGGGATCTCTATTCTTCTAGGTAGATTTACCGCCACAGTGACTTGTCCTCGGCCATAGTCCCATTCCCTTTGATGACTTCTCAACCGCCTCTCTAGTCAGGGCTTTTGTAAGGGATGTGATACATTATCTTTTGACTTATATAGTCAATTGTGATAATTCCACTAGAGAGTAGTTGTCTAACGGTATTATGTCTTCGTCGTATGTGACGAGATTTTCCGTTATGCATAACGCTCCCTGCCCTTCCTATTGCCGCTTGACTATCGCAATGTATGCATATAGGTGCCAAAGGTTTGGGCCAAAATGGAATATCTTCTAAGAAATTCCAGAGCCATTCAGCTTCTTCACCGGCCTTGTCTGAACCTATAAACCCGGACTCCATTGTAGAGCGGCAGATGTATGTCTGTTTGGACGACTTCCAAGATACTGCTCATCCACCAATGTTAAAAATGTATCCACTTGTGGATTTTGATTTTGTTGATCCGGTGATCCAATTTGCATCACTATACCCCTCAATAACTGCGGGATAATTATTGTAATATAGGTCTTGGGTATATTTCAAATACCCCAATACTCGTTTCATTGCTATCCAATGAGCTTGGTCGAGATTACTTGTATATATATTAAGATTACTTATCACACAAGCTATATCAGGTCATGTACATTTGTTAATGTACATCAAACTTCCCAACACTCGAGCATATTCCAACTGAGACTTGCTTTGACCTTTATTATTCACAAGCGTATGGTTTAATCAATTGGCGTTCTTGCAACTTTAAAGTCCAAATATTTGAACTTTTCAAGTACCATTTTAATATAATGACATTGAGACAAAGCTAGACCTTTAGGAGTCTTGAGGATTTTAATTCCCAAAATTAAATCGGCAACTACTAAGTCTTTCATATCAAACTTACTAGTAAGCATGCGCTTTGTAGCATTTATGTTAGCAATGTCGTTACTCATTATCAACATATCATGCACATATAAACAAGCAATGACTATTTGATTTGGAATATTCTTAATGTAAACACATTTGTAACACTCATAGATCTTGAAACATTTGACAATATTGTTTGGTAAATTTCGCATGCCATTGTTTTGGCGCTTGTTTTAGTCCGTAAAGTGACTTAACAAGTGAACACACCTTCTTTTCTTTTTCAGGAACTATAAACCCTTCAGGTTGTTCCATATAAATTTCTTCCTCAAGCACTCCATTTAAGAAGGTTGTCTTCACATCCATCTGATGGATTTGAAGGCCACACATGGCGTCTAACGCTATTAACACCCGGATAGATGGATTCATCCTTGTTACCGGCGAGTATGTGTCAAAGTAATCAAGACCTTCTCGTTGTCTAAACCCTTTAACAACTAATCTTGCCTTATATTTGTCAATAGTACCATCAACTTTTATTTTCCTTTTGAAAATGCACTTAGAACCCAAAGGTTTATTTGCTGGAGGAAGATCAACCAATTTCCAAGTATGATTACTTAATATGGATTTTATCTCACTATTGAATGCCTCTTTCCAATATTGTACTTCTGAGGAAGACATTGCTTCTTTGAACGTTTGAGGCTCATTTTCTAATAAGAATTCCAGAAAATTTGGTCCAAAGGAAGTAGCTGTCCTTTGACGTTTACTATGTCTTGGATTTTCCTCATCAAAAGTACTTTCCTTTGCTTCTTCCCGAGGTCGCTTAGACTTTTCACTAGACGACTCACATTTCATTTTATATGGATAAATATTCTCAAAGAATTCAACATTATCTGATTCAATTACCGTATTAATATGAATGTCGGGATTTTCTGATTTATGAACCAGAAAACGAGATGCCTCACTATTTGTTGCATATCCTGTAAAAACACGATCAACGGTTTTTGGTCCAATCTTTACCCTTTTAGGTTTAGGGACTTGCACTTTAGCCAAACACCCCCACGCTTTAAAATATTTTAAGTTGGGTTTCCTTCCTTTCAATTTTTCATATGGAATGGATTGCATTTTGCTATGGGGAACTCGATTGAGTATTCGATTAGTTGTAAGAATAGATCCCCCCCTCCCCCCGAAAGTTCTGAGGTAAACCAGAACTTATTAGTAACGTATTCATCATCTCTTTTAATGTTCTATTCTTTCTTTCCGTAATTCCATTAGATTGGGGTGAGTAAGGGGCAGTTGTTTAGTGAATAATGCCATATTCCAAACATATTTCTTCGAAAGGAGATTCAAATTCGCACCCCTATCACTTCTTATCATTTTGATCTTTTTGTTTAGTAGCGTTTCGACTTCATTTTTGTATTTCTTGAATGCATCAATTGCTTCATCTTTACTATTAAGTAAGTAAATATAGCAATATATAGTATTGTCGTCAATAAAGTTATGAAATACTTTTTCCCACCGCGCGATGGTATTGACTTCATGTCGCAAATATTCGTGTGAATTAAGTCTAAAGGATTTGTATTCCTTTCAATTGACTTATAAGAATGTTTAACATACTTTGATTTCACACATATTTGACATTTCGAGTTATTGCATTCAAACATAGGCAATACTTCCAAATTAATTATTTTTTGCAAAGTTTTGAATTTGACGTGGCCTAAACGTTCATGCTATAAATTATTTGACTCAAGCATGTAAGAAGAAGCTGAAATGTTATTCATATCAATGGCAATTATATTGAGTTTGAAAAGGCCCATAGTAAGGTAACATTTTCCTACATACATTTCATTCTTATTAACTACAACCTTGTCGGTAACAAAAACACACTTATAGCCGTTCTTGACTAGAAGTGATGTCGAGACTAAATTCTTCCGCATATCAGGAATATGATGGACATCATTTAGAGTCACAATCTTGCTAGACGTCATCTTCAAGACTATCTTGCCCTCTCCTTCAATTATTGTAGTAGCGGAATTTGCATAAAAACTATCTCGTCGGGACCGGCGGGAGCATAAGAAGTAAACAACTCCTTGTTAGCACAAACATGACGAGTGGCCCCAGAATCAATCCACCATTCTCTAGGATTTCCGACCAGGTTGCATTCAGAAAGCATGGCACATAAATCGTCTATTTCGTCATTCTTCTCAATCATGTTTGCTTGGATTTATCTTCTTGTCCTTCTTTGGTGTATGACATTCAGCAGCCTTGTGTCAAACCTTTCCAGAGTTGTGGCAATTACCTTTGGACTTCTTTTTGTTTGGGTAATTCTTTGGTCCAGACGGCGTCTTTCTCTTTTTGCTCGTCGAAACTTCCTCAACAATATTTGCACCCATTATTGTTGAATTTCCACGAGACTTCTTTTCTTCATCCTTATTGTCCTCTTCAATCCTTAGGCGAACAATAAGGTCTTCCAATGTCATCTCCTTGCGCTTTTGTTTCAAGTAGTTTTTGAAGTCCTTCCACATTGGAGGGCACTTTTCAATAAATGCCGCAACTTGAAACGCTTTATTTATGACCATACCTACAATCATAAATTTAGGATTAATAATATAATCAATATATCTAATAAAAATATTGATTCGATTTATACCTTCGGCAAGGAGGTCATGAACAATGCTTGCAGTTCTTGAACTTGAGTTATGACAGACTTACTGCCAACAATTTTAAAGTCCAAGAACTTTGCGGCAACAAACTTCTTATGTCCAACATCTTCCGTCTTGTACTTCTTTTCAAGAGTGTTAATCACGCCCAACTATGCCTTGTAAAAAGGACTTAGCGGTCGTTGCAAATATATTCCGGTTAATAAGTCCGTAGTCGAATCCGACAGGGAATTAGCCTATTAAACACATCTACTAGACTCGCACAAATTCACGCAATCAATCTTAAAAAATATTTAAGTAACAAATTTGTTGTTTACTAACTAAATATGACATAATAAAAATGAAATAATTAATAACTAACTATGAACGGATTGTAGACAAGAATTGGAATGATCTAAGGTTATGATTTCCCCTATTGTCGGAATCCTTTTCGCTATGTTTTCTATAAATTTTCCTAACTCTTCTCTACCGATCATGAGCACTCCGAGTGTCGTAATTCTCTCCCGGGTAACTACCAAAATCTACTAGACATATTCTCCCGAATTACAATAGCAGGCATTAAGTACGGCTCACTCGGATCGCACCAAGGTTTCGTTATCCGTTATCCCACCTTTAAACCCTTCGTATTTATCGCTCATATACGTTAGGAGTGATGTTGCTCAACAACTACCTAAATATACACTCTCTCCCGAGTAATACACACTAAATAGGCACAGTCGATTGAGAGCTCTTCAACCAACCACAATAATAACATAGTTGAACAAATAGAGAAAATACTACGACAAATCTATATTAACATAACAGGAAAATCATCTTCCAATAGGTTCCATCAAACCCTAGATTAGGAGTTTAGCTACTCATACTCATAGTAACAATATCCCAAGTATTTTACATAATTAAATTACAAAGTAAAGATGAAAGGATGTAGAAATCAATGATTCTAACTCCCAACGGGTGTTCCGCGAGCTAGTCTTACCTTCGGTTGCAAAAACTCCTTCAACAGTGGCATTTTATGTCTATTTATATGTGTAGGAAAGACCTAAACGACATGGGCCAAGTCCTAGTCCAACCAGGAGACGAAATAAGCCTTCAAAGTTTGGTGTGTGCGCGCCTCAGACCTCGCCTCGTGAGGCTTCACGTGAGCTGGACCTCGCCCCAGACCTGGCGTCGCCAACCTTAACGCGAGGTGGACCTCGCCTCCTGCCTCGCCTAGCTTGCTCCCACGCGAGCTAAAAGGCTTGCGCAGCCAGCTCTATCGCGAGCTCTTAAGCTTGCTTTGCCAGCTTCCTCATTTATCCGCAGCTCACTTCTTTCTTTCTTCTTTTCAACTGTTTTCGCGCACGCTATAGACTTTAATTATTCTTTTTTCTCTACTTTCATCTCCAATTCACCTACACATAAAATAGACTCCATTACATGCAATAAAGGGTAGTTTATCATTAAAGCATATAATATGCAAGGCAAATAATGTACTAAAAGATGGAATTATAGACACACATCACTACCCCACACTTAAACATTGCTCGTCCTCGAGCAATCAATCTACACTTATAGACACAACCTTTTTAAGCAATTCCCTTAACTCATCATACCAAGAATCTTTAAAATAGTCCAAACACAAAGGTGTAACATCCTCACCTCAAAATTTGACTCACAAATACCATGCCTTATTCCCAATTCACTTACTTATTCTATCATGTAGGTCAATGACAATACCTTTCCTTTATGAATCATGTGCCCTCACCCAACAAAGAGCTTAGTTTCACACACAATGAATTTTAAGAATGTAGGAACTAAAGATAGGAAAAAAAATTCACTCGCTCTCAGAAATAACATTCATATGCCACAAATAATTCACCATAGGCTTGCCCGTAGTGTAATACTCTACTAATCGAGCTCGTTCAGTCTAAGATCAAGTAGAACTTTAATTGGTTGTAATGTAGGCTGCGAGTCGGGTAGGATACATTTGGATATGAGTGACTACACCTCCCTTAAACACTTTAATACATATACTTTAATACTACAACCCATACTTATGTGAAACCAGAATTCCACCTTCACTTCAATTTATATTACCCCATACTTCTTCAAGCACAAGTATATCACTAGCCACCACCATCGGAAATTATTTTTTTTCATACAATACAACTATTATTATTATTATTTTTTTCTCTTTTTTTTCAAGTGGCTTTTATTGACATCTTTTTTTTTCTTTTTCAAAACAGTGTACCTTCCTCCTTATTTCATTTGTTCCACTGAAAAGCCAAACCACCACCCCACACTTTAACTTTTACATAATTCATCACAATTCAAGTGCTCATGAGAGGTGACAAGGTTCAAATATATGGTCGATTCAAACAAAGGGGTACGGCTTGTAATGTGGTTACCAAAGAAACAGGATTTTAGGCTCAAAGGGGCTAACTATGATACATAATATTTAGGCGAGTAAACTATATATATCTGGCTCAACAAAGAAACACCTATATCACTTCCCAGACTGAACAATACTACTATTTCGCTTTACACACACAGAGGGCAAGTTGTAGACTAATGCAATGCATAGAGTATATACAAACCACACACATACATAGCACATAACTCACTCAAGATTGGTTTTATCATGACACTCCAGTCAGAGCAGTTAAGCAAATTTAAGAATCTATGATTTAAGGTACTTATTCTAGAGTCAAAAGCTGAGCCTAGGCGTCACAACCAGAGTACTAGCTATTCTCATGGCATAACATAGTTAAGAGATATCGCTACAATTCAATCCATAGCCTAGTGATTTCTACTCCTAAAAATTAAAACTAACTACACCCGGTTCAAATAAAACCCTTGGAAAAGAACTGCGGCCCAAAGAAAAACCAAGGGGGAATTACTACACTACCTACAAAAAAATCTTTTTGGTTTTTTTTCTGTAGACTTAATTCCCTCATGAAAATTGTCTAGGAGATCCATCGTCGGGAAGAGTCCAATTTATTTACCCTTTTTTAAAAGCTAAGATAACACTAAAAAAAATTTCTCTTTCTTTCTTTTTAAAAGGCTAGGACGACACTAATTAAAAACAAATACCTAAAAACAAATAGCTAAAAACAATTAACTAGACTAAGACGACATTTACAAAAAACAAATAACTAAAACAAGACTAATTTTTACAAGTCCCCACCCCACACTTATTTCATGCAATGTCCTCAGTGCATACACAACTGACAAAACAAGAAAAAAAAAATGAGTAGGGTGTAGGAAAACTCCTTGATAAAAGTGCGTCCTCGCCCTCATCCTCTGAGGCTGCCCACTTTTCATCTTGTGCTTCCTCCTCGTCATCCTCATCATCCTCATCATGTGACTGCTCCAGCTCGGCCTCGGATTGCTCAGGTGTGTTGACATCCTCATCATCTGGGAGTCTGTATCCATCACCAAACCCAACTAGCTGCTGAGCATGAGCATTGAGCGGGAACCACTGCTCCAATATGGCCTCTCCTCTGTAGTGGCCGGTCGTCCCCCTATACGGAGCTGCAAATCCATCATCCCATATAAATGGGCCATGAAGCTGTCATCGCGTTCATTGCGCTCAGCCCCTGTCAATGAAGTTGTGGTGTTCCCTCCTTAACCCGGACATTTGTGAGGTCCGTTGGTCTTAGTGGCGGAGAAATAATGTGTCCAAACTCTTTTTCCCCCCTCCACTTCTTCTTGCCGCAAGTACTAAGTCAGCATGTTGGCAAAGGGCATTCGGGCAATTTTCTTGCTAGTTTGCACTTGGGTCATCTGATAACGTATCAAGTAGCCCGCATTCACCCTTTGGCCCATCATTAAGAAATACAACACAGAAGTCCTCTCACAGCTAATGAGAGTGTCATGGCTGCACAATAGGAGCCGTGAATTGATCAACTTCAACCATACTTGTGCTTCTGCCTTCATGTTCTTCTTTGGGAACTTCCTATGGCGGTTGGTTTTCTTATCCTGCACCCTAGCCGCCACAGAGTTGACACCACAAAGAGTGTGCCTCAACTCTCGATAAGTAGGACGTACTATGAAGTGGTCCAAGGGTTCCCCAGGAACATCCGGAGCACCTAAGAAATTGCATATTGCGGAGGCTAAAAAATCTATCAACCTTTCACGAATCAGCACCAGCTGTTCAGGATCCTCTGGATCAAACCCAGCATAAAATTCCCTCACAAGATTGACGTTGATCTCTCCAGAGTTTCAGAATACATAGCTCAACCCCAACTCATTGATGCCTCTCCAAATAGCTTGGTACTTGTCTTGCAGGCGATGCTCATGAATAGCAGCTTTCAGATATATATGTTTTGGCCTACAACGCTTGTACCAATCCTTACATTGTGGGGGTATGCTTTTGATTCCAAATTCCCGTTGGCCCTAAGGTTGTGGACGGGTGGCTACAATAGCTGCAACTGCTCTCAGTCCTTCACCTTGACTGGAAGTAGCTTCCCCCCTTTTCTCTTCTTCTCGGAGGTGCGGAAGTAGCCTTAGACTTAAATGAAGCAGTGGATGTGGCTTTGCCCTTACCATTGTCTTTTCTTGGAGGCATATTAGTACCTACACACGTGAGCATAAATCAATTTAAGCTGTATTGCAACCTTTCAAAACATGGTTTTGCCACCCCACACTTAAGAATTTACACATGACTATCAACAATTTCCGAGGTTACTCAGACTTCACCTCATCGTTTCTTAGTATGAGAATCAAGCACTGAGACATGGGTGCTTCCTCCACATTCGAAGCCTTGGGGTACTAGTGAGCCACCATACACTTAAGATTTTAAAGTGGTGCACGACTATATCGCAATAGTCTTATAATCCCTGAGAATCGAGCTCCAATGGGATGAAGAATGCCTTTGAGGCATTATAACAAACACTTAGCATGCACTAGTGCCATGGGAGTACTTGTAGGGGCGAGGGATTGCCTCACCCTCCTAAATCGGCTTCTAAGTTCCGTGCTACCACTTTAGCACACAACAACAATACCATTCCTATGGGGTTGATGGGTCTGGGACACACAACCACATTATTACAATGAAAAAAGACCCCCAAAATTTGTGTCTAATTTGATACCTTCATCCAACTCGAAATTGATATAGAAAGCCGACATGAAAAAGTCCACTTCCGGTCAAACTTCTCAAAAACCTTCAAGTTTCTAACTTTTGCCAAATGACTCCAAAATGACCTACGGACCTCCAAATTCACTTCCAATCGCGCTCCCAACACCAGAATCACCATACGGAGCTATTCCCAGACTCGGAATCCCAAACGGACATCGATAACACTGAAATGCACTTCGACCCAAACTTATGAATTCTTCCAAAATGCTAACTTCCACAATAGGCGCTGAAACGCTCCTGGGTCACCCAAAACCCGATCCAGGCATACGCCCAAGTCCAAAATTATTATACGAACCCACTAGAACCTTCAAATCCCGTTTTTGAGGTCGTTTACTCAAAAATCCAATCCTTGTCAATTCCTCCAACTTAAAGCTTCCGAAATGTGAATTTTCTTTCCAAATCAACTCCGAACTTCCCGGAATTCTATTTCGACCATGCGTACAAGTCATAATACCTGATATGAAGCTACTCACGGCCTCAAACTGCTGAACGACGTGCTAGAGCTCAAAATGACCGGTTGGGTCGTTACATTCTCTCCTAATTAAACATACGTTCGTCCTCGAACGTGCTGAGAACTGCACTGAAGTTGTCCGAAATCACTGCATAACACCTCGTGCACCTACCCGTGCTACCGCAACTCAGTTGAGCACATTAGCTCGATCAAACCTGAGGATACCCTCTTTTATTTAGGCAAAGAGCCTTAGAGCCCAGTTTTAACATCCGAAATTCTCTGCCAGGCCCGCTTCCAATATATGAATATCGTATCTATCACTACACGATGTACCAAAACATGACTGCATACCTTTGCTGGATTCTCACCCTGCACCACATCGTTCACGAACCATAATAACATTCTTTGATCAAAACAACCGACATTCCCCGAATCTAATGCTCACAATGCACCTCATGACATGTATAAGTTTTGATCCAGCTCTTACTATACCGCCACGATGGAAGAGACGTGTAGAAATTTATATCCACTGCCGAGTCGACCAACTGTTGAGTCTATACTCATGACAAGAATCATTACCTCCTTCTGAACCAAATAATGGTATTTGCTTTTTTAAAAAATTCGTATAATCCAATCGCATTGGTCCTTGATCCAACAACCTCGTCTTACCCAGTATTAGCCGCTCAGACAATAAGTCACCCCAGAAATGACCAAAAGTCTCATATGATACGAAAATGTGCCGATAGGCCACAAACTTGATCGTGATGCATAAGGAATTCGAACTCTGGAAAGGACTACTCACCCACGCAACTTATATAAACTTTCCTCAGAAATGGAAAACAAAACACACAAAAATTAGAATATAGGGGACTGAACTCAACACCACACTGTTGCGGCGTGCAACCCGATCCAAACAACAACAACTCACATAAGGAGATACACACCGAGCTAAATTGCTCATTACTACAAAATACCGAATATCAGTCACAAGCACGTTAAGTGCATAATACCAGCCCTGGGGAGACATATAGCGCCATAAGCTATAAAACTCAAGCACAACGGAGGTGCGATATATGATCTGAAACTCAAGAGCCATCCTGCTCACATAACACCATCGCTACGTAGAACCTTAACACGTAAGAAATTTATCAAGCCGCTTCACAACTCACACGGCCTAATATAGTATTAGATGAAATAGCTGATAACGAGATAACATCCAAAGTCCAGATACTCCTCCATAAGGAGCGCTATGCTGAAAAGAATACATCTGGCCTGATATAGAGCCCACCTACATATTTAAATCCATCCACAGACCTCAAGCCGATTTTGATCGTTCTGCACTAGGCAAATAACCTTTCAAGGGTGTTGGCCCAAGAACATGTGAAGTTTTGAAGAATGACAAATAAACTCAGTCGTGGACCAGGTCCATCGTGTACAGCACAATCATGCTCAACCTATACATGTGAGATGCACGTGAAGGAGATAAGTCCTACTGATCAAGCAGCAATATCTCCTGATCGAAAAGGTTGCATATTGGATAAGGGGAGAAAGTCTCCTTATATGAAGAGAACACAATCCGAATAAAGATAGTGTTGGAGTTTGAGATCTTCAAGGACTCAACTACGATAAAAGATCAGCAATTGAGTCCCAATCAAACTCTAATTACTAACCCATTAAAAGACGGTGATTGTTCTCTTTTACAGGCATTGCACATACGCAGAAGTTAAACTAAATTGAGAGCAAAAGAGCAAGGCGATTTTGCAAGCAATTTATGTGAGATTTGAGTGTGCACTCCTGAAGCTACTTGAACGAGATAGAAGAATCAGTTCCATTGTGTATTTCTTTTATTCTAGTTCAATTGTAGTAGGTGGTTTAAAATTGTACCTTTCAGCTTTCATAGAAGCAATTGTATTAGGTACCTAGAGTGTTCAAGTTATAAGCTAACTTGAAGTTGTCGCAACAGTTGAGGCCGTGTGCCACAACGGGATTAGAGTTAATCCTTAGGTTTACAAAGAGTTTTGTAAATGCTGTTTTGGCTCAGTGATTTTAGTGGAAGTTTGGGAAAATCCTACTAAGTAGTAGGTCGTGGTTTTTTCACCTTTTGAGCCAGGTGTTTTCCACGTAAAAATCTCTGTGTTCTTTATTTTATGAACTTATTATTCCGCAAACAATAGTAGTTAGTACACCTAGAAGAACCAGGTTCTTCTAGAGCGAAATGGGTACCACACAAATCACCCCCCTCTTGTGTGGTATTGAATTTTAGAACATCAATTGGTATCAGAGCGGGTTATCCTTGAAGAGGTTAACACCTTAGGAAAAGATCAAGATGAGTGCACCACCTGGGAACTGGGAAGGGCAATCCACTGCTAGGCCTCCACTCTTCAATGGTCAGTACTATTTCTGGTAGAAGAACAGGATGAGATATCATATCATAGGAGAGGACTATAAACTCTGGGACATAGTCACTGATGGTCCTTTGGCAACTACAAAGAAGAATGAGGAAGGAGTGGATGTGCCAAAGACAAGAGCTTACTGCACTGCTGAAGATTTGAAGAAATGGGAGAAGAATGGCAAGGCCATGAAATGTCTTGTGTGTGGACTAGGTCCAGATGAGTACAGTAGAATTCAAAGCTGTACCACTGCTAAGGAAATCTGGGACACTTTGCAAGTGGCTCATGAAGGAACACCTCAAGTAAAGAGGTCCAGAAGAACACTGATGTATTCTCAATATGAGAATTTCACCATGAAGGAAGGAGAAACCATCCAAGAGATGTATACAAGGTTCACCATACTGACAAATGAACTTAAGTCTCTTGGAAGGATTATCCTTGAAGAAGATAAAGTTGAGAAGATTTTAACAAGGGTTCTGCCAGTCTCTTGGGAAAGCAAAATCACTGCTATTCAGGAATCAAAGAATATTGCTACCCTTAAGCTGGATGAACTAATTGGAAACCTTACTACCTATGAACTGAGAAGACAAACCATGAAAATGGATGCACCCAAGAAGGAAAGAAGTCTGGCTCTTAGAATTGCTGAAGGTTCAGATCTGGAGGATGAGGAAATGGCTATGATCACAAGAGATTTCAAAAAGTACCTGATGAGAGGAAAGGGTTCTTCAAGAGGTACAACCTTCAACAAACCAAGGGCTCTTGAGAAAGAGACCAATGAGGGTTGCTACAAATGTGGTAAGGCTGATCATATGATCAAGAATTGTCCTCAATGGGAAATTGAGTGGAAGAAGGAAGGGCTGAATGAAGGAATAGGAAGAAGGAACAGATTCAACCAAAAAGAAACAAAGGATCAACAAAGGCTATGGTTGCTGCCTGGGGAGAAACATCAGATGAGGACTCAGAAGATGAAGCTGGAGATGAACAAGCACTTATGGCCATCGGAGAATCAGATGATGAACAAGAGGTAAGTATTCTTCATCTCAAAGACAAGATTAAATTCCTGTCTAAAGAAAGGTTGTCTGAGCTACTGCTAGACTTCATTGATGAGTCTGAGATAATTAACAATGAGAAGGAAGAACTGTCTAGGGAATGTGTGATCCTAAAAGCCAAATGCAAAAATCTAGAGTCTAGGGCTAATGAGAGTGAAAGTAAAAATGCTGAGTTGAAGAACCAGGTTCTTGAACTTGACACTAGTGTCCTAGAACTTAGGTCTGAGAACTTAAAACTGAAATTAAGAACAGGAAAGAAGAAAGATGATCACACACATCTCACCCTAGAAGAAAACTTAGGAAAAATGAAGGATGAGCTGTACAGGAAGGATGAGCAGATAAGAGTATTAAAAGAAGATCTAGGGAAAGTAAAACATGAACTAGACAGAACTTGCAAATGGAACAAGGCTTCTGATGCACTCTCCTGGCTACAAGAACATCACAGTAGCAACAAAAGAGGACTTGGCTATGGGACTCAAGCACCTAAGTGGGATCCTAAAAGCAAGTACCTCACTCTTCCTGAGAACAAAATCTGCACACACTGTGGCAAGACTGGGCATTACAAAAATGAATGTAATGCAAAAGAAAAGGCCAGTCAAAAGAACAAAGCTTTTGTTCAAGAAAAAAATAGGCTACCTGGATGGGCTAGAAGGAATCTGATTTATCCCTTTGCCTATAGAAAGGGACCCAAACTAGTTTGGGTTCCTAAGACTAACCCCTGATTTCTTTTTGTAGGTCCAAGTGAAGGGAAGTAGCCAAATATGGTACATGGATAATGGCTGATCAAAACATATGACTGGAAGCAAGAACCAGTTCCTTTCACTTGAGGACCTAAAGGGAGGTAATATCTCCTTTGGAAATGGGAATAAATGTGAGATTATTGGGGTTGGAAAGGTAGGTAAGACAGACTCTCACTCCATTGAGAATGTCTACTTGATAGATGGCTTGAAATACAGCCTGATTAGTGTGTCACAACTGTGTGACAGAGTTAACCTTGTAGCATTCACCTCTACTAAATGCTTTGTGATTAACCTTACTACTGACAAGATTATTTTGCCGGGAAAAAGAGTTAACAATATTTACATTGTAGATTTGTCTACTCTCTCAGAAAATGAACTAACCTGCCTAAGTGTGCTGGATAATGATCCCCTCCTGTGGCACAAAAGACTTGGTCATGCTAGTTTGAATCAGCTAAACAAATTAGTCTCTAAGGACTTGGTGATAGGGTTACCTAACATCAAGTTCAAGGAAGACAAAGTTTGTGAGGCCTGTGCAAGAGGGAAGCTGGTAAGATCATCCTTCAAAAGCAAGAAAATGGTAAGCACAACCAAGTCATTGGAACTGGTCCATATGGATCTCTATGGTCCAATGAGAACCATGAGTAGAGGTGGAAAGAAATATGTAACGGTACTTGTTGATGATTATTCTAGATTTACCTGGGTACTATTTCTAACATCTAAAGATGAAGCATTTGACATGTTTACTGCCTTTGTTAGAAAAACTCAGAAACAATTAGGAAATCAACTTGCATCCATAGGTCTGATCATGGAACTGAATTTGAAAATGCTAAGTTTGCTGAATTCTGTGATGAAAATGGTATAGATCATAACTTCTCTGCTCCTAGGACTCCTCAATAAAATGGAGTAGTTGAAAGAAAGAACGGGACTCTTGAAGACATGGCTAGGACTAAGCTTCTTTCTAGTAAGCTGCCCCATAGCTTCTGGGCAGAGGCTGTAAACACTGCATGTTACAGTATAAATAGATGCATGACTAGACCTCTTGTAGAGAAGACTCCCTATGAGTTACTTAAAGGGAGAAAACCAAATATATCCCATCTTAGGGCATTTGGATGTAAGTGCTTTGTGCACAATAATGGAAAAGACTCCCTAGGTAAGTTTGATCCCAGAAGTGATGAGGGAGTATTCTTGGGATATTCTTCACATAGCAAAGCATATAAAGTGTTCAATAAAAGAACTTTGTGTGTAGAAGAAAGTGTTCATGTAGTGTTTGATGAAACTAACATTCTTTCTGAGAGACAGGAACATGAAGATGAGGCTATTGGGCTGGTAAAAGATTTGATTGAAGCCTCAGCACAAGTTAAAGTGGCACCAAAAGAAGGAACAGGTTCTTCCATCCAGGGCATCCTGACAGGGGAAATGATCAAATAAGAACTGAAACCAAACCCCTAAAGGAACCCGTTCATGACCCTGTTCCTCAGCAACAGAACATGGGAGAAGCATCTAGCAGAAATCAGTTGGTTGTGAAATCTCACAAGTATCAAAGTTCTCATCCTATTGAGAACATACTTACTGATCCAACCTCTGGAATCAAAACTAGATCACAATTAAAGAATCTGTGTGCTTTTGATGCTTTCCTATCTCTTATTGAACCTAAAAATATTGTTGAGGCTTTGCAGGATGCAGATTGGGTAAATACAATGCAAGATGAACTCAATCAGTTCGGGAGAAGTCAAGTTTGGCACCTAGATCCAAGACCCAAGGACATATCAGTCATTGGCACAAAATGGGTCTTCAGAAACAAACTTGATGAAGATAGAACAGTTACAAGAAACAAGGCAAGACTGGTGGTCCAAGGTTACAGACAAGAGGAGGGTATAGATTATGATGAGACTTTTCCTCTAGTTGCAAGGCTAGAGGCAATAAGACTCCTCATAGCCTTTGTAGCACACATGGAATTCACTCTTCATTAGATGGATGTCAAAAGTGCCTTCCTGAATGGCTACCTAAAAGAAGAAGTGTTTGTGAAACAACCTCCAGGGTTTGAAAGCAAGGAATGTCCTGAGCACGTGTACAAATTAGACAAGGCTCTCTATGGACTCAAGCAGGCTCCCAGAGCATGGTATGAACGATTGTCCAAGTTCCTGCTTGAACATGGCTACAAAAGAGGTAAAATTGATAGTACTTTATTCTTGAGGGAAAAAGGTAAGGATCTTCTAGTGGTACAAATATATGTTGCTGACATAATCTTTGGGGCCACCACTGACAAACTAAGTAAGGATTTTGCCAAATTAATGGGGAGTGAGTTTGAAATGAGTATGATGGGTGAGCTTAACTTTTTCTTAGGCTTACAAATCAAAAAAAGCTTAAATGGCACCATGATCCATCAACAGAAATATGCAAAGGAGCTGATCAGAAAGTTTAAAATGGATGAATCAAAGGAAATAGACACCCTCATTGCAAC